>NW_027635910.1:0-37730 GCF_903797595.1 Erithacus rubecula
CCAAAGAAAGCAACTTTCTTTGACAATAAGTAGTACATCAACAAACTGCTGCATCCAGTGTTGTAAGGTTTCATTAGAATTAGGATCTTTTGAAGGCTTTTGACGGAAGTGTTTTTGGATGTATGAAGCCTGTTACTGACTTGGAGCTGGTATCAGTACAACTCTGTTGTAGCTGCAGTTCCTTCAATTCTGGCATTATAATCCTAAGGTAGATAGAAAAAAAAATGCAATTGTCCAGAGATATAATAATTGGACACTGGGGAGGAAATAAAATTTCTTGTGTTACATAAAAGTAATAAGAGGCAAAGACAGATCTCCAGTAAATAATGCAACAGTAATTCATTGTGCCATGATACAGAGTACTGAAAACTAAACTTTCCTTACTTCCAGATTAGTCTTGAAGCCCACTTTTCTGTCTTTCTCCGTTCAGTGTTTTTTTTCCTTTAGAGTTCTGTAATTATGTTCACCTTTACTGTAGTAGGATCTCAAAGGCCTCTGCAGGGTCCCTATCTATTGTTTCATAATTATTAGGGAATGATAGGTCAAGTGTTCCCAAAATGATGTTGTAGCTATCAAGAAGGACAGAAAGTACCTTCACAGCTTTTCTAAAAAGTGTTTATGTGGGGAGGCGATACTTATTTCTCAAGGAAGCTGCACAGTTAGATGGGAGTCACAGACGTGTTAGGTTAGAGGACTTCCAAGAGGCCTTCCTCTCCTTTTCCCTGTTGTGGCAATGAGACTGACCTCCATGTAGGTCATTGGGTAGTCCTTCTGAGCAAAAGATTTACCTTTCTGAAATTCTTGGTCAACCTCCCCAGGTTTTATAACCTTTCAAAGACAATAATTAGCTGCTGCATGATTACTCCAGCCAGCTCTGCCAGGACTCTCAGGTGGGTCCTCTCTACTCTTATGGACTTGTATGAGTTACACAACTGCAGCCAAGTATGGGAAAAGAAATTGTGGCTGTGGTAAAATGGGAAATGGCAAACATGGAGGAAACGGGTACATTTTCTCACCTCTGAAAAACATGGGTAAGCCTGAAATGTAATTTTTAACTTATTTGGGTAAAAAAAAAAAAAAAAAAAAAGGATAAAACCCCCATCTAGTAGCTACCTTACTGATCAGATGTTTTAGCCTGATATTCTCCAGATAGCTGGAGTACTTCTGGTGCAGGCATGTGGAAGAGAGCAGTGAGGAATAAATGTGCAGAGAGGGGAGGGTGAGCTGAATTAAGCATGGTTATTTGACATGCTCCAGCTGTGGAACTCTCCCTCTAGCAATTTTCCCCTCCCCTGTCATATGTTTGCAGAAAGGTTTTTAATCTGGTATGTCCTGGACTGTGGACCATTTTTGGGTTATCTGTGGCTGTTTGAATTGATAGAGGTAAGAGCTGCTTATGTGGTGTTTGGGATTTTTTGTCTTTTTGTGACAGGCTGATCTCCAATTTGGTTGCATTCAGTCTCTATAAAAAATGCACATTAAAACACAAGCATAAGCTGAAGAAAATAATGTAGGCTATTTTAATAGCTTATATGCAAAGAATCCTACTATTTTGCAAAGAAAAGACAAAAATGGTGGTCTGGGATATCATAACCAACTTCTTGTAGAGCTCTTGGGGTGCAAATAAGTTTGCAAACTCTAAGTTAAGTGATTGCATTTTAGAGCGTGCATATTTCTATTTAGCCAGTGGAATGTCCCACAACAACTGCCAATAAGCTGGGTTTTCAATTAGGGTTTTAAATAGAGGAGGTTTTAAATAAGGACAATGAATTTATGCGTAGTTAAAATAGATGATAGGGAAGGATCATGGGGGATGGAAGCCTCATGTTTTGAACTTAGGCCAAGAATTTTGAGCCAACTGCTATTCATTACAAATATTCATTTGTTGCTCCTTTCTCAGGGGTGCCAGTGTTGGCAACCAGAAGAATCAAAGTTTTGATTCACTACTGCAAATCCCAGGCACCCTCCTTCAACTGAGGTCTGCAATGGGCAACTTCCTAAAATTACCTTTTATCCAATTTTATTCTGCAACTATGAAAAGGCTGTAGAATTGCTGAACTTCTGGTTATTATTTGGGGTTTGTCCAGCTAACATTACTTTTCAGCTTAAGCTGTAGATTCTCTCATGAATAGGTGCCCATTTTTATACCCATTTTTCAGTGTTACAGTTCCTGAGCTATAAGGCATGTATTTTACTAGAGTTCAATATAAGCTTGGATGATGACATACTGGGCTGATAATAACTCTTGATGTGTTTTATTGGCATTGTTCTCTTATACAAAATCGCATCAGATACAGACTATTGAGTTGCCTGAGAGGTCAGTGGTTATAGTAGGTGTGTGTAATTTTGCACACATTAACTAAGTTTGTAGAAAGAGCTAATGTTTGGCACCTGTGAAAGTTGTTTTTATTCATCTGGCATACTTCCATTCAAATACCCATTTAATGTGGTCACCAACTATAGAAATAGTTAAACAATACTGTAAATGGACATGTTTACTTTGTTGAGATGATTGCTGACACACTGAATAATTTTTATTAAGTAATTTGGCGACAAGCATCTCTTTACTTTGGAAAAAGGAGAAAAAAAGCTCTAGCAAACACACTTCCTTTCAGTTTTCGTATTTGCAGTGTTTATATAGGGGGATATAATTAGAATTTCAGGATAAATTGCACAAGGTATTGGAAGAAAATCAAGACTAAAATAGACATACAATTCCTCTTTTTAATTTTTTTTTTATTTGACCATTGCACACAAACATTTGGATATAAATAGACACCTCATCCATGTTGGAGTAACATTTTACATTCAGAGTAGAGTTCTGGATAAGAAAATCCTTTTCAAAGTGATCTGAAGCAAACACGCAATTTGAAACATTTGGTTAGTCTATGAATCTTTACTGCAGTTAGATTACATTCATATGCTCTGTAGTAAATACCAAAAAAGCCCCCCTGAGGCAAAACATGTTCCAGCTGATTAATCCTTACCGAGAGAAGTTGCAACTGCGGTTGTTTTTAGTTCTTGATAAGTTTGCATCAGCAGGGTATTGTGCACTATTGGTACACACAATAGCTACTCTTACAAGAATAAACACCACTGGCATGTACACTGCCAACCTGACAGACATAAATCAGCTAATCAATTTGATGGTAGCACTTGCCTTACCTGAAAGAAGTGGGAGCACTCAAGTTCTGAGGAGAACACAGTACTGTTCTGTGCCCACCATCGTTATACAGAATTTGCTACTGCATGTGGAGATTGCTGGAAAATATAATTTTATGTTGTTCCCTGTGAATCCAATCTTGAAGAATGTTGGTGTCTCTCTGATGATCTGTTAACCAAGAAAATATAGGCACACACATGCTCAAAATTGCTAGGAATTAACACTTATCTTCATCTGCAGGGAAGAGTCAGTACAATGCAGAAGACACTAGGATAAAGTTTTGAGCTGGTGTTCTCTAGCTGTACTTTTGAAGTGTAGTGCTTTCTGCCTGGATGATCAAGTCCACTAGATTAATTTCTTATATGAAGCACAGCAGGTTTCTGTAAGTGCTGACTCTCCCAGTTGTGTGTATGCACCTTCCATTTATTGAGAAAGAGCAGAAAATACCTTTATTTGGTAATTTGCTGGTTTGAACCAAGAAAACCAAAGCTGAATTTGACATCCATGAAACCAAATAGGAATAAATTACTCAAAGCAGTAAATGCCAGAAGATGCTAGTTAAATTCTGATCAATACTCCTGACCTTGCTGTGCTGTCACAGGTTTTGAGATGCAGAAGGAATCTATAGAGATTTCTACATGAGATGCTCCTAGGGCACACTGATACAGTATTCCTTGGGGTTGCACACACTGTACAGAGTTGCACTAAAAGTGAGCACACCTAACTTTTCATTCATTAATGAATGATATTATTGATATCCCCTATTGATGTTGGGGAAATTATTCAGAAACTAAATGAATTAAAAGTTCAGGACAACCAGATTTGGCTTCAATGTTGTTTGTTTGAACCCAAAAATTGTAATCTTCTGGGAACCAAGAACCAGAGATTAGCATCTTCAGTGTCATTTACACCACAAACTTGACCCTTCTTTTGGTTTCTTCCTGATTTAACATGCTTAAAGTACATTCATTTTTCTCTAGGTGACCATTGCCTTTCCTTTCAGTGGAAGTAGAAACTGGGTACTATGCAAGCCCAACAGTCTGATTTTCTGAAGGACAGCTGACATTCTTCAACAGCACTTAAAGGAAAAATGACACCTCATTTAACTGGATAGTTTCCCTCTGCCTTTGAGAGCTGATAGTTTGTCATTTTAAAGGTGCAGCTTTTACACTATTCAGATTATTGGAAAATATTTTAGAGCAGCTCAGGAAGAAGGTAGAGCTCTCTATAAATACTTTCTTTTCTACCTTTTAAACTCTAATAGTTCCCCTACTTGATTAAGCATAGTTCTCAGTCATGGTTGGTTGACAAGAGAAGACCAGCTGGTGTCAGCTACCTGGACTTGTGCAAAGCACTTGACGCTGTCCCACATGACATCCTTCTCTCTAAACTGGAGAGAGATGGATTTGATGGATGGACCATTGAATGGTTAAGGAATTGGCTGCATAGTTGCACTCAAAGAGTTGTGTCCAAGTGGAGAGCAGTGACAAGAGGTGTTCCTCAGGGGTTGGTGTTGGGACTGGCAATTTCTAATGTCTTTGTCTGTGACAGGGACAGTGGAGTTTTAGTGCACCCTCTGACAGCTCGCTGAAAATACCAAGCTGAGTGGTGTGGTTGACACGCTGGAGGGAAGGATTATCACTCAGAGGGACCTTGGCAGGTTCAAGAGGAGGGTCCATGCAAACATCATGATATTCAGCAAGGCCAAATACCAGGTCTTGGATCAGGGGAATCCCAAGCACAAATATAGGCTGGGTGAGGAATAGATTGAGAGCAGCCCTGAGGAGAAGGACTTGGGAATGTTGGTGGATGAGAAGCTCAACACAGCTCATCAATGTGAGCCTGCAGCCCTCTGTCCATCCACAGACCTAGTCATTAATTCTGTCACTAAGTCTGTTACCTGTGGATTCTGTAGAGCTCTGCAGGACTGTTTTCAATATATCTTGGAACATTTTGATATAGTCTGAAAAACAATTTTTTAAACTGTCAATAGATTTGTTGCAGTCTTTTTCAGATTTCCCCTCTCCTTTAATGACATTCATTACAACTCTACCTGAAATTTTCTCATTTCATCTTCTACAGTCTCCTCAGAGAGATGAAGAAATCTTCTAGTCTTGTGCTCCCAGTCTAAGTCAGAACTGTTTTATTTCTCTGTCTTAAGAAAATCACAATTTGGGAGAATTGTGGTTTATTCCAACGGTTCAGGCATGTGTCAGATTGCATTTTAAAGGGAGCACAATACCTATTGTCTCCTCTAGAAAGATATCCCTGAAAAGACATGGAAGTCTTCAAACTGCTATTTTTATTTATTTGTTTTCAATATACAGCTTCAAAATGAATGTAGGATAAAATAAAATTGAATGCTACTGCATTGTTTTAGCAGGATATAAAATAATCAGTAAATATCCACCAAAATCCATAGGCTGAAACTGCTTAATTTCCTTTCATGCTCAGCACTTAAACCCATCTTAAATCTTTTGCATCCTCGTCTCTCACAGTGTATTCTGAAGATGTGAAGTTCATGCACAACTTAGTCTCTCAAATACTACCTAATGAAAACCAGAAACAAAATCTGTAATGCTGAAAGGCATTTAAAAACTCCCAAGCAGCTCTCTGTGCACTAATCACCATACCAGTCACGTGCTTTATTTATCTTTATTTATTTATTTATTACTACACTATCTTTACTACACTACTTCTATGAGATCGTTTGTTTGTTTTGACTTAAAACATATGAAAATTTTATTGCTATAAACTTCTGCTTTCACAGAGGTTTCACTGAGTCCTGATCTGTCTAACATCTTTGTTACTGAACTGGATGATGTGGCTCGTGTGCCCCCAGCAAGTTTGCTGATGGCCCCAAACTGAGAGGGTGGGAGGCTGGCATGCCTGAGGGTCATGCTGCCATCCAGAGGAATTGGACAGGCTGGAGCAATGGGCTGGCAAGGGCTCTATGCAGTTCAGCAAAGGAAAGGGCAAAGTTCTGCATCTGCAGAGGAACAAGCCCATGCACTGCACACTGACAGCTTTGCAGAAGAGAGCCTGGGGGTCCTGGTGAACACCAGGCTGAACAGGAGGCAGCAGTATGACCAAAGGCAGTACCTGGGCTACATTAGCAGGATTGCTGCCTGCAGGTCAAGGGAGGTGATCCTTCCCCTCTACTCAGCACTGGTAAGGCCATACCTGGATTGCTGGGTCTAGCACTGGGCTCCCAAATACAAGAGAGATACCAAACTACTGGAGAGGAGTCCAGCAAAGAACCACTCAGTGTTTAAAGGCCAAAACCATTTCTCCCAGGAGGAAAAGTGGAGAGAAACAGGACTTTTTAGCCTGAAAGATGAGAAGGCTTGGGGGAATTTCATCAATGTGGAATAATACCTGAAAGGAAGGTGGTGTAGAACAGATGGAGCCAGGTACTTGCCAATAGTGTCCAGTGACAAGACAAGAGGCTGTGGACTCAAACAGGAGATTCCACCTGAACATGAGAAAACATTTTTTCACTGTGAGGGTGACTGAATACTGGCATGGGTTACCCAGAGAGGCTGAGGGGTCTTCATCCTTGGAACTATTCAAAAGCTACCTGGACACAGTCCTGGGCAACAAGCTGCAGTGACTCTGCTTGAGGAGGGAGGTTGAACCAGGAGACCAGCAGAGGTCCCTTTCACTCTCAACTATTCTTTCAGAGTTTGCTTATATATAAATATATATAAGCTTAATATAAAGTTGAATGGAGAAGTTGGGTCAACAATATCAAAACTAAATGAAAACCCTTCCTCAGAGCATCTGCAGTAGGTTTTCCTGGCTACTACTTTCCCTTGGTGTCTCAAAATATACTAAGAATTTCCTGTGCATCAAAACAAGAGTGAAATTAAATAAAGAATTCCATTAGACACAGCCATTTTCCTCTTGAGAATAGCAACTTAAACTCATTTATATAAGCATTCAAGGTCAATTTATCAGCAACCAGTACCACAGGATGCATGTCATTACACAACTATAGCTGAGCTTAGGCAAGCAAACATACAGCACCTGAAATCAAACAAAACTGAGGGAAAACCAGGACCAAGAGTGATTCATTTAATTACATCTAATTTACTCCATCTTTGCTAGAATTTATGTAGAGATTCAGGTTCATTATGAAAAAAAAATAAAACAGCTTAAAGGACCAGGTTAAACTAGTGTTTGATCATTTCTCTCTGGAAAGGCTTTGTCATAATTTATAATTTATATAGGAAGTCTGGGCAGCATACCCATTCTTGCCCTCCCTCCCCCAGTATTGGCAATGAGCCCAAGGCACAGGGAGAAACAAAGTAATGCAAACTGTTTGACAGTCTAAGCTGGTACCTTGGGCAGTTGTGAATCATTTTCTTCTGGTTCTGCATCTCCCCGTGTATTTCTTGCTGTAAGGACCATAATTCATGAGCAGGAACAATTGAATCCATGCTGCACCAGATTGTTTGCTGCTTTTGTCATAAAGACAATTCTGGTAACTTTTCAGGTTGATTTATGGCTCTTTCTTACATATTAAAATTCTTATACAACCCAATTTTCCCCTAGCTTGCAGTTTTGGCTCATGAAAGAGAAAACTTAGCTGAAGTCCATAATTTTTTCAGGTAATATACAAAACTGCTGGCCTGCTTGATTCAATACAGTTTCTATTAGAATTATGATCAAGAACATGTCTTCATGCAAATCTCTTCTGTTAATGTTACCTTTTTCTTTTGTTGAAATTGTAGCAGAAATTGTGAGGTGTAGCTTCAACTCACATATTTGTGGTTTTTGATTCTTAAAATCTTTTTAATAGCTATCTTCTGCATGACATATGTGACTTTTTTCTCCTTTATATTTCATTTAGTTATGGAGAGTAATCTGGTGATTACATTTTTATTTTTTGAGGTTTTTTTTCTTTTTTTAAGACTGTCATCTGCCACTAATGTTGTTGAACAGCAGGCTTTTATGCACCTCTTGCCCTTGAAAAAGACAGTGCACTGTTGACTCGTTGCTGAGTGTGTATTTTCTTGCCATACAAGTAATTCTTTGGTAAATTCCATTAAGGCTGAATGTCTTGCTTGTACCTCAGTTTTGTTCTCCCCCTTCTGACTGCTAAGTGCATGTGCATGCAGTCCATGGAGACGATAATGATTTAAGTGACAAAGTACCAATGATGTATAGTGTGGTGCTCCTGTGTTCAAGCATTTGCCTTCCCAAGGAAAGGAGACAGCATCAGGCATTGGCTGCACGGTGCAAAACTGGACATGAAGAGCTGTAGCATGATTTGAAAAACCTGCTGTAAAGCTACAGGAGTTGTATTGGGCTCAGTGTATTACTGGAATAGTAGAATCATACAAAAATTACATGGAAAAAGTGAGAAAAAGTAGACTGACTCCCTAATGATCAGGGTAATGTTAAATTTGGGGGATTATCATTGTGATCCCCTGTGCAAAATATGTTTGGTATCAAAATTGGTAATGTGGAGAGCTAGAAATCTTTTAAAATTATATATGCATTTTTTCATGCATATGAAATTTTACAGGGTTTAAAAGGCAAATTATTGTTTATTTACAGGGAAAGATAACTTCTTTGCACTGTACTGAAATGCAGTAAACTTCAACACAAATACTACTCGTAGTTTTTAAAGAAGGATCAAGAATGTGTGGAAAAAACACGCTGGAAAAAAAAATTAATTTGGAAGACTTCATGCAGAAAAGCATATGGGAGCTTTTGAACTAGTATCCAAAGCACAGGGTTTATCTGTATAGAAGGTAATTGGATACTACAGTGTCTGACAGGTTGGATGACTTTCTTACTCCTTCAAGAATGTTTACTAAGAGAAAGCTGGAGTACAAGAGTGATTTAGCTGATTGAATTGCTGTATTACCTTGATACCTTATAGTTTTATTATTAGCATGGGAGTCATAGAGATTCTTTTCTGCCATGTGATGAAGAAAATATTTACTTAATAAATTTTACTTTTAAATATGCCACAGAATTGCATATCCCCAGAGGAAAAGTAGTGACATTGAAAGTTTCATAGGAAATTTGGATTTGGATTCTTTCCTTCTGTTCCATTTAGTAAGAGGTATACATGTTACAGTGAAAATGGAGACTGTGATCCTGCTTGCCATTAACTACAAATCAAGTGATTTTTACACAAGTCATGGTGTGATTTAAAGACTTGGGATATTGTGGGCTTTGTGGTCAACTTTCTCAGCCTCAACGAGGGTGAAATACCTAGAAAAGAGGAAGGATGGATTTGTGGTTTAAGTATGAAATTGGAAAACAGGAGATGTGTTCCAGGTTTGATGACAGATTGTTTGATTTGGGGAAAAGTAATTTTCTGTTCCTTAATTTCTGCTTATGCAAATGGGAGTGTTATTGACTGATTCTGCTGAATAGAGGACTTGATTTATTAACATTCATAATGTGCTTTTAGACAAGGAGCAAGTCAATATTAGGAAATGGACTCAAAAGAACTTATTTAATACCTTCCTCAAAGAAAAGTTACTTGGCAGTAGAATACCCTGAAGGCAATATCTTTTATTGGTGTGTATCAAAATTAAGATAAATTTTAAAGTTCTTCCTGTGTTTTCTGTCATATCTACCATATTGCATCATCTACCATATCTACCAATATCTGTCAGCCTAAAATATCTGCCACTTGTATCTTTGTAGCTCTTTTTTAAAAAAAATATTGTCTGTCCAGACGATGCCAGGGAGTATTCCAGAAACTGTTTCTGTTCTGTTGGTTTTCCCCCTCAGGAATGGTTACAGCACAAATATATAACAAAGAGCATATGAAGACCTGGAGTTCATCCAGTAGCAAAAGTTTGGAACACTGAGACTGCTGGGCATAGACTACCCCAGGTGAAGTAAAAGTAAGAAGTGCTGTTAGAGAGGAGCAAGTTCCACATACAAGGAAGGTTCATTTCACTAGACTACACTGTAAATAAGCTTGTCTTCCTTAGAACTGAGTTTCCTGTTGTTTGCACGTGTTTTTAGCTGATGTTCCTTGTATTACTGGTTACTTGTGCGGCTCAGGATAGTGGTTCTTGATCCTTTAATGGAGTATACACTGCAAATATACTCTGCATTGTACTACTGTGGATTTTTGAAGCATCACTACTTCCTGAGCAGCGCATCAAACATATTCCTGCAAGTGTAGTTAAACTGCAGTGTGACAGATGTCACTCTGTCACACTTGCCATCCCAGAAGCAGCAGTTGCCCTCATCACCTTTACCCTCCCCACAGCAGAATTAGCAAGACCCTCTCTCAAAGCATTTCTTCACTCTGCCACTTTATCACCAGGATTTGGATTTGTGTGCAGTGAGGTGTGCCTTCATCACTTATGCTGCAGAATACAGAACAGAATGTATACCTGGGACTTAATTTCCTGGGAAATTATAGATAATTCAGGACCTAATGGCCTCGCTAATGGCATGGTCAGCTGCAAGTATTTTCAGCTGCAAGTGTTTTTGACTATTCCTCCATTCTCAACCCAGTGTATCTCATCAAGTTTATGGTCTTTGTTTGCATAGAAGGGTCTCAATCTGAGCTCAATATACCCATGAGACTAATAGTCTGAGATAGAGACCATGGCTGATAGTGTCCCTTTTTTTAGCACAAGACACATAAAGATAATTATGGAGGAATGAGGAAGATTTAAAAAACCCACTATGGATCACTATGCTTGAATAAAAATGAACACCTTTTCAGGCAAAATTCACCTTCCTATGATTTCTGGTTTTTTCATACACAAGGATAGCAGCATTGCTGTTCAAAAGAATATCTTCCTCTGTGTTTCTGCTTCATTGTTGCTGATTTGCAGCTAAAATCTGATTATCATGTTATGCTTAACCAAGTGTCTTACCAGTACCTTTAAAGAAACTTTCCTGGATACTTGTTCTAGTCAATCATATGAGTGCTTGATGCACAGCTGCTGGGCTTCTATTGTTAGTTAAGTCCTGATGCACATCAGGTCAGCCCACCTGATGGCATCAGCATTTTGCCAGACTTTCACACTGCTTCACTAAACATAAGACACAAAACTGCTTTTTATTGTCATACTGCCAACAACTTCTCCATCTCCATCTTCTATATAGTATCTTCATGCATACCTACACAACTTGATACACCTTTAACTCATCAAGAGGTCTGGTTCTTTGACAGCTCACTCAGTAATCCTTCTACTGCCATGGACATGAGAAGCTGCCTTGTTAAGAAAACTCCACTAGTGATGATAAACCACTGCCAAAACAAATGAATTCAGAAGTGACTGGATGTTCAGTTTCACTGATGGGTATGAATGTGTGATATGTGTTTTTTCAGTGACTGGTTAACTGGTTTTTTTGGGCTGATGTTCCAAAACAAATTACACAGGCAGCAGAAGTTAACCAAGAGCAGACAATCTTAATCAGACTAGGCACCATGTCTAACCAGCACACTAGTATTAATATACAAGAGAGCCAAAAGGCTGCTGAGGAAGTCTTAAACACTCAGTGCAGTCTGGAGAGATTAAATTATCTTACCGCTATTTGTGAGTGAACATGCTTTAAAGGAATAGTGTGTGCTCTAAAGCTGATGTGTACATTAAGTACCATTATGCAGCATTGCATTAAAGGAATTGATTTTATGACATGTCTCTTTGGACATGAGAGGGAAGGTGTCAGGTTGCTCTAGACCTTAGTTCAGAGTGATGTTCAAATGTTGCTTTTGGCACTTGTCCTAGACTTAGCTGTGGTGCAATTTGTGGACACTTTTTTTTACAAGTTGGAAAGGCGCATGCAGATGCTGTTACCAGAAAGAAATCCTTGTGGTTATCATAAATAGGTTATCTCCCCTTCTGCCCATTAAATCTTGACACTGATTTCACTATGCATGGACTGTTATACCACATCACACATCCAAGTGAAAAAAACCCAATTATCAATCAGTCAAGATCTGGCAATCAGCTCCATATTTCAGCAGGGATCTAATACAAGCCAGATGCTCTTCTGTCTTTCCCAAACAGCCCTGTGTCATTGCATTCACTGCTTGGCTATCAGCTTCTCACATGAATGGAGGAAACCAGGTTTGGTCCTCAGTGCAGGTTTTATATCTAAGTCCTCTGAGGTGGCTTGCATATTATCTGAGCATAGGTACAAGCACCTTGCAGAATCATCCCTTCAGAGCTTCTACAGTTGTTTTTTCTCTGTGTCTGAAAAGTTCTGGGCTGATGATGTGGTCAGAAAGCTTATAATGGGGATTGTATGGTCATGAAAAGAAAAGAAGAGGGGAAGGAGCATTGGAGGGGGTCTTCTGCTCATATGTGAGCAGACGGTGATAAAACCATTCTGAGGAAAGGTGTAATTTTTGAAGGCTTATTGGCACAATTTGTATCTTGAGAAAAAAATGCGACCTTTGTGCAGTATTACTTGAATTATCTGTGAAGTGTTTTGAGGGTGGAAAATGCTCTGCACAGACCCTACCAGCTGAAATCCGAAGCTTTAAGTCGTGATTGGCATCCAACTGCTTCCTGAAGGGTTTGGCTTTGTGTTACAGCACAAACCATAGAAAATCGTTGGTTTCTGCTTCTAAGCTACAGCCAGACCCTTGTAGGAACAGCTGATGAGCTTTAGCCTTGAGGTAGGCACAAATCAAACAAATGTTGCAACTCAGTCCAAGTGGTTGACTCCATCTGTCTGTACTCAGAGAGATCTCTGAACAGCTCTGACCCTAGACTGGTGACAGGCTATTATTAGAAGTGTCCTTTGGTAAGTCCCAAAGCCGTAGTTCATAGAAACCAAACAAAAATAAGGGCTGTATTTTAACATGTTAGTGGGGAGCACGATGCAGTCATTGCTGCATGTAGCGGTGCAAGCACATTGCATGCTGTGTGGTTAGTGTTTAAACTTGTCACTTTTTCTTCTGAACAAGGACTGATGTCACACACACCAACACCTGAGAGCTATTAATAGGAGCGTTTGAGGCAGAAAAAATCCCATACATATACACCTTGTAAGTCTTTTAGAAAGCTTTGCTGTTGGGGAGGTTTGGCTGATAAAAGAAGGCCAAATCGTAACGCTCTTGGCTTTAGACGGGAGCCTCGCAGAGAGGAGGGTGTAACCATCTTCCTTCAGGAAGCTCAAGACACAAAAGCTCCTGCCAAGGAAGCCCCCCCTTCTCAGCGCCCCGGAGCGCGCTGTGCGCCTCGCTGCCGCGGCGGCGGCTCCCGCTGGGCCCTCCCGGCCCGGGTGTCCTCGCACGCCCGGTGCCCGTGGCGGGGGCGGCCCCGGGCGGGCCAAGGGCGCCTCTGCCGGGCTCGGGCGGCGCTGCCGCTCCCCGCCTCCTCCGCCTGGCAGCCGGGCGGGCAGGCACCGGGAGAGGGAGAGCGAGAGGGAAAGGGAGGGCGCGCAGCTCGCCGCCGCCCCGGAGCCGTGGCAGCGCGGCCGGCCTGGGCGGCAGCCGGACCCGGCCCGCCCGCCCGGCAGCGGGAGCGCCTCCGCCACCGCCGCCCGCCTGGGGCCGCCGCCCGCCATGGAGCTCTCCCTGCGGCCGCTCCTGGCGTCCTGCCTCCCGCTGGGGGCGGCCGCGGAATTTGACAGAAGGTAGGCGCGGGGAGAGCGGGGGCGGCGGCCGGGACCGGCCGGGCGGGCGAAGTCTCCGTTCCTTCAGGGAGAGCGGAGGGAGCCCGGGCTCTCCCCTTGCTGACGCGGGGCGCTGTGGTGGCCCCCGGGCTCCTGCTTGGCATCGGGTCCTGGCGAGGCGGGGCGGCCGGAGCCCTCGGCGGGACGCGTGTGGCGCTCCCGGTGCAGGCAGCGGTGCCGGGCGTGGGCCGCACGTGGAGGCGCGGGGCCGCTCCCGAGCCCCCCGGCACGGAGCCCTCAGCCTCCCGCCCTCCGAGTGCCGCTCCCGAGCCCCCGGCACGGAGCCCTCAGCCTCCCGCCCTCCGAGTGCCGCTCCCGAGCCGCTCCCGGAGCCCCTCGGCACGGAGCCCTCAGCCTCCCGCCCTCCGAGTGCCGCTCCCGAGCCCCCCGGCACGGAGCCCTCAGCCTCCCGCCCTCCGAGTGCCGCTCCAGGCTCGGCGCCTCAGCGCGGGCTTAGGTGTAAGAGGAGTTCATTTCTCTGGCGGGGCCGCGTCCCGCAAGAATTAAAAACAAAGCGCATCGCGTGCTGTAGTGATAAAATTAGTTTATTGGCGCCCGGAGGCGCTGCGAACAGACGGCGGCGGGGTCGCGGCTCAAGTCCTGGCACGAAGCTCGGGGCGCGTGTGCCCGCGGGCCGTGTCGCGCCGTGTCCTCCAGGGCTCGTGTGCTGTCAGTGTCGCGACCCTGCGCCGTGCGGGGCAAGCGGCCAGCGCCACCCCCGCCCTTCCCAGGGTTTCCTTTCTTGTTTTTAATAAATAAGGATTTGCTCAAACGCAGCGCTCACGGGATTCCAGCCTGTCGTTAAAAGACATTGCTGATTCGTGTCACTAGTTTATAACTGCGTGAGGCCGTGGTATGTTTTCTTTGGAACTAGGGAAGAGTGCAGCTCTCCTTTTATACTTAATTTCTGCTTAAGAGTCCAAGAAGCTTTTGTTTTCATTCTTTTTTTTCCATTAATGTTTCAGTGAGACAGGTTGGCCATATCAGTGAGAAAATTTTGCCATATATTGTGAACTGAAACAATGCCTAAACTTTATGATGGCATTTATTCCATACTATAAATTCTGTTTCAGACTTCGGAACTTCTGTTCAGTGCCAGCCTGGGAGTGGCAGCAGTGAGCGTACTGCAAAGCATGTCAGCTTTTTCAGGCTTTGCTCAGTTATCCTAATTATCTTTTCCCCTCTTCACCTATTGTCATTTGCATTTTTTGAAGTAAACAAAGTATTAATGATAGAGATATCTTAGTATTAGCTGAGAGCAGTTACTCTCTCAATAAAAGTAAAAAAATACATATCTCTATGCAGGAGGGTTTTTTGCTGTTCTTTTTCTTTTAGGATGTTTTGGTTGGTTGGTAGATTTTTTCTTTTACTCTAGGATGATTTTAGCTACTTTCAGAAAGGTTCACCAGACTTTGTTGAACTGTGTTGTTGAACAGGTGGCCCAGACAAATGGTCTCATCTGCAGGACTGTGTCGGTTTGGAAGCAGAATTGACTGCTGCTGGGGCTGGGCCCCAGTGGCTTGGGGACAGTGCCAACGTGAGTATCTCTGCTGCTGGGGCTTCTGGTCACTTGTAGAGAAAGCTTGTACACACCTAGTCACATCTTTCATGTGTTCACACCTGACACTGCAGGGCTAGGCTTTTGCACGTGTGAGCCTGACTGACTTGGAAGGATGCTGTCATGTTGAAATTTTAGCAGTGCTAAAAATTGTTGCAGTCAAGTAAGGTGAAATTGAGTTAGGGCAGTGAGAATTTGGAAATTTCTTTTTGATTTCTGCTTCATTTTGTGATCTGATATTACAACCTGGTGTAACTACACTGTGTCAGGTTACAGGCACTGCACGATGATAATATTTGCATCAAAGAAGAAAACCAAAATTACTGTTATTTCCCTTAGGAAATTGATGGAAATGTTCCAATTAAGTATTAAGCTCAAGCATTCTTTCAGTAACCCTAAACTAAGGGCATAAATCTGCCTGACAGCATCCTTTTACTGGGTCACATGTGAAGAGAAACATCTCTGAGAGTCTCACATCTACCTAGACTCTTTGATATGACTGCAGGATAAGCAAGTAGATAAGTATCCATCATTGACTACACCTTCAATGAGGATTCTGTGGAGGCAGCTAGTACTGTACAGAAGTTAAAATTGTCAGGAGTGATACAGAGACCCCAGCTTGTTAAAATTGCAGCCTTTGATCTGGGGGATGTGTACACAAGTGTTTAACATACATGAGAGACATCCTGAAGTTTTTGCAGGAATAAGCCTATAAACACTTGGCTTTTTTTTTTTCCTTTTCTTTCATTTATTCATGAGAGAATCTACAGCTTAAGCTGAAAAGTAATGTTAGCTGGACAAACCCCAAATAATAACCAGAAGTTCAGCAATTCTACAGCCTTTTCATAGTTGCAGAATAAAATTGGATAAAAGGTAATTTTAGGAAGTTGCCCATTGCAGACCTCAGTTGAAGGAGGGTGCCTGGGATTTGCAGTAGTGAATCAAAACTTTGATTCTTCTGGTTGCCAACACTGGCACCCCTGAGAAAGGAGCAACAAATGAATATTTGTAATGAATAGCAGTTGGCTCAAAATTCTTGGCCTAAGTTTGAAACCATGAGGCTTCCATCCCCCATGATCCTTCCCTATCATCTATTTTAACTATGCATAAATTCATTGTCCTTATTTAAAACCTCCTCTGTTTAAAACCCTAATTGAAAACCCAGCTTATTGGTAGTTGTTGTGGGACATTCCACTGGCTAAATAGAAATATGCACGTTCTAAAATGCAATCACTTAACTTAGAGTTTGCAAACTTATTTGCACCCCAAGAGCTCTACAAGAAGTTGGTTATGATATCCCAGACCACCATTTTTGTCTTTTCTTTGCAAAATAGTAGGATTCTTTGCATATAAGCTATTAAAATAGCCTACATTATTTTCTTCAGCTTATGCTTGTGTTTTAATGTGCATTTTTTATAGAGACTGAATGCAACCAAATTTGAGATCAGCCTGTCACAAAAAGACAAAAAAATCCCAAACACCACATAAGCAGCTCTTACCTCTATCAATTCAAACAGCCACAGATAACCCAAAAATGGTCCACAGTCCAGGACATACCAGATTAAAAACCTTTCTGCAGACATATGACAGGGGAGGGGAAAATTGCTAGAGGGAGAGTTCCACAGCTGGAGCATGTCAAATAACCATGCTTAATTCAGCTCACCCTCCCCTCTCTGCACATTTATTCCTCACTGCTTCTTTCCACATGCCTGCACCAGAAGTACTCCAGCTATCTGGAGAATATCAGGCTAAAACATCTGATCAGTAAGGTAGCTACTAGATGGGGGTTTTATCTTTTTTTTTTTTTTTTTTTTTTTTTTTTTTACCCAAATAATTTAAAAATTACATTTCAGGCTTCCCCATGTTTTTCAGAGGCAAGGAAATGTACCCGTTTCCTTCATGTTTGCCATTTCCCATTTTACCACAGCCACAATTTCTTTTCCCATACTTGGGTGCAGTTGTGTAACTCATACAAGTCCATAAGAGTAGAGAGGACCCACCTGAGAGTCCTGGCAGAGCTGGCTGGAGTAATCATGCAGCAGCTAATTATTGTCTTTGAAAGGTTATAAAACCTGGGGAGGTTGACCAATAATTTCAGAAAGGTAAGTCTTTTGCTCAGAAGGACTACCCAATGACCTACATGGAGGTCAGTCTCATTGCCACAACAGGGAAAAGGAGAGGAAGGCCTCTTGGAAGTCCTCTAACCTAACACGTCTGTGACTTCCATCTAACTGTGCAGCTTCCTTGAGAAATAAGTATCGCCTCCCCACATAAACACTTTTTAGAAAAGCTGTGAAGGTACTTTCTGTCCTTCTTGATAGCTACAACATCATTTTGGGAACACTTGACCTATCATTCCCTAATAATTATGAACCAATAGATAGAGACCCTGCAGAGGCCTTTGAGATCCTACTACGTAAAGCTGAACAAAATTACAGAACTCTAAAGGAAAAAAACACTGAAATGGAGAAAGACAGAAAAGTGGGCTTCAAGACAATGCTGGAAATAAGGAAAGTTTATTTTCAGTACTCTGTATCATGGCACAATGAATTTACTGTTGCATTATTTACTGGAGATCTGTCATTGCCTCTTTATTACTTTCATGTAACACAAGAAATTTTATTTCCTCCCCAGTGTCCAATTATTATATCTCTGGACAATTGCATTTCTTTTCTATCTACCTTAGGATTATAATGCCAGAATTGAAGGAACTGCAACTACAACAGAGTTGTACTGATACCAGCTCCAAGTCAGTAACCAGCTTCATACATCCAAAAACACATTCCTTCAAAAGCCTCCAGATCCTAATTCTAATGAAACCTTACAAGACTGGATGCAGCAGTTTGTTGATGTACTACTTATTGTCAAAGAAAGTTGCTTTCTTTGGATGTTACTCTTGCATGCTGAGCAATGAAATCATGACATTTCCACCAAAGCATCCACCAGTGTGCCCTGAGAAACTGAATCCCTCGCACCCCAAGCAGGGCCTGTTCCTTTTTCCCCGTACAACACATGCTGGCCACAAGAAATGCAACCCTCATGGCTTTAGCACATTTGCCCCCAATCAATGACTACAATGTGATGAAGAGAATGACAGCATCCCACATCAGCCAACTGATTAGTGCAGCCCCCCTTCTGGCATCCTCCTCCTCCCATAATGCAGAAAGAATGACAACAGGATCCTTACCTCTGAGTAAAAATCCATGCAAATTGGACACCTAATAATAACTCCTTGCTGTGCACTAGAGGGAAGAGAAGTAGAAAGAACATGCAGCTGTTAATATCACCACCCTTCAATGATTACTGATCCATAAAATCTCACATAATGACACAACTGCACTGAGTAGGCATGACAAATTTCCTTTGAAAAATCCTGCTGTCTTCAACCTTGTTTGTTGCTGTTAATGAGGTTTTGGGATTTTCCTGCCCAGAGGAAAAGACTGTCCTGGTTTCACTAGAGGAAAGGTGTAGTCAGTCACTCAGCTCTGGGATTTGAAGTTAAGCAATGCCCATTTTTTGCCATACTCCTCCCACACTCGTCTCTAAGGTTGTGTGCAAAGCTGTACATCTGCCTTGGGCTGCCTTTTTCTCCCAAAATGCAAATGGCATCATTTGATCATCATGCAACGTGGGAGAAGGAGGGAATTAAGTAGAGTAAGCAGGCATACTTGTATGGCTGAGTCACACACAGAAAAGAAGGCACAAAATTCTGTGCTTGGCAGGGCATGAGCCATACATACTGTGAACGTGCAGTTCCCTCCTCTGCTGCTCCCTGTTCTGCAGGGCCTGAGTCAGCCACAGGTGCATTATTAGCTCCTGTTCCATAGCCAGAGCCATCCATCTGTTGGCAGCTGTTCTGGATGGAATTTCCGCTTCGCTGCTCATAAACTGTAAATTAATTTTCGTTAGTTATATGTGATGTAAGATGTAGAACATGGAGAAGAATTCTTAAGGATGCTCTTGGTATTGATACATTTAATCTTTGAATATTTTCAAGCCAAATCAACTGGAAAGGAGATTTAATCCATCACATAGACAGCAATTAAGAAACAAGCACCAAGTGATGCCCATGGGACAGAAAGACAAATTCCTTGTTGGTAAAACTGCTTTGTTAATGTTCAGGCCTTGACATGCTTCAAGGAGCAGAAGCTCAGATCCAGGGGAAGGTTAACAAAGCTCAGGGAGAGGATGCCCACTGAGAGTGGACACAAAGAATGCAGAGTTGAGGGGCCAAAAAGACATCTGGCACAACTCCCAAGATAAGGAAGAAACTAAGAAACCCAGCTCTCCTGAAATCAGCTCTGATTGGTACACAGTAATTCCTGCAGGGGCAGATTGCAACCATCAATTCATGGAGCAGCAACTCAAGAAACTCCCCAGGCCAAAAGAAGAGAGACACTCAGCCATGGACTGAGGGGAATAATTACCAGTGAGAAGGCTGTTAACCAAAAGGAGGCAGAATACTAACTAAGAAGACAACCAGGCCACTTGTAACCAATGAATGCTGATTCCATTGTTTGCTAGTCTGTATAAATAATGAGTTTTGTTGGTGAGTTTGTCTGATTTGTGAAATACCACTGAGCATCCAGACATGTGCAACAGTCAAATAAGCAGACAGTGTCTCTCTCTAGTGTACAATTATTGACTGGCTGCAGCCCAGTAACAAATCCACTTTTTGTGGACAACATCTTGACCAAGTGTCATGGAGATCAGTTTTTAATGGCATGACCAGTAACAGTCAAAGTGTCAAGAAATCCTTTTGGCTTTTTAACTCTCAGAAACCATGGCCCATAATGACCACTGCAACTCCAGTTGCTTATTGTCCATGTGACAAGAATCAGTCACTAATCAATTAAAACTATAGAAAGAGTCACCAAATTGAAGTTCCTTCTGCATAAGTTTTCAGCCACCACATTCAATGCACCACATTTACTGCAGGGATTTTCTACCGTGTCTGATGGAGGCCATCACACACACATTGGCTCAGTTCTCCAATACCCTGGCCAGAGGCTTCAGCCTTATCCTTTGCCTTTTGCTAAAAGCAGTTTCAACCCCTGTTGCTTGGGTTTCTTGGAAAGGAACAAGAAAGATAACTATTACATTTTAGATAAAAGTCCCTTCCCAACTGTAAAACATCAACTCACCTTCATGAAGCTTCCATTGGTGCACATGAGAAGGGAGAGAAAAAAGGATACAGTTAGGTTTGGTGAGCCCCCCTAGTGATGCATGCAAACCTCAGCTCAGAGAGCAGTTAAAGCAGAGCAGGTGAGGAAGGGTGGGGTATCACCCTCTGTGTTTGGTTAAGAACATTCAAAGCAATAGCACAGGGAGCTGCTGCCCGGAGAACAAACAAGTGGGTGCTGCTGATCCTGCTCCCACTACTGCAGCAAAATGGAATTGAACAGGGTAGAAACAGAGGCAGCTTAGGAACCACCTGAACACCCTCATCCCTCATCCCCGTTCCCTAATTCAGATTGGCCTAGAGCTCTTTCTTTTCCTCGTTCTCCACCAAACTGGCAAATTCTGCCATGATACCCATAACACTTCATGTTAGATGAACAGCTTCTGAAGAAAGGAAACCACAACAGAAATTGGGAGTAAACAATTCTATCAGTCAATGCTAGATCTACAAGGAATGCACAGATCTGCCAGCACCAATGGCTTCTCCTTCTACGGATACCACCAGGAGAGGACTTGGAGGGATGTGCAGGTTGGAGATTCCCAGCAAGGGCTGTGCTTCCAGCCAGCTGCCCGTGGCACCCACCAAAAACAACTGAGTTGTGCAGCTCCCCTTCTGTCCCCTCCATGCCCCTCCCACAACTCTCAAAGGACAGCAACATCTGGATCTTTACCTGTGAGTAGCAACTCCTGCAGATGATGCAGAGGAGACTTCCAGAGGGCCTTCTGTCATAGAAAACAGATGCAGAAAGAACATGCAGCCATTAATTCGCTATGCAACACAGGTTAGTGATACAAAAATGCCTGAAAATAGAACATCTCTTCTGATTTAGTAACATAGCAGCCCAAGAGCAAAATAATTTCAATTACTTTTTTATACCTCAGGTTCTTCAGTGTCTCTCAATTGTTACCAAAAGATACATTCCATTAAGATTTCAAGAATACAGAAGAAAAGGCATAAAGCTTGGCAGAAATCTGTTTTCACCATGTATCAGAAATTGGACTTTGAAGAGACACTTTATCAGTCACATACAATTCAATATCTTGTGACTCCTCTTTGTTCTCATTCGCAGGCACTTGTCCTGGTTTGAAAGGACAGGTGTCTGCCAGTAAGGGCAGAAGTTTCCCTTTGAAACAGAGACTTTGGTTCCACTCCCCCCCAATTATTATTATTGTTTGAATCAAGGAGTCTTAGGCAGAGATAAGGGGGTGGGAATAACAGCTCTTTTACTAATATATCTAACTATACAAACAGAAAACAATAACAGTTAAAATTGCTAACAGAACGAAATAGGTAACTCGGTGTCAGTCCCTTTAGATGCAAGCACGCTGTCTCTGTGCTTAGTCCAGAGCCCGAATCTGCCAAAAGGCAAGCAGAAAACGGAGGCAGGAAGGAGGGGCAACAGCGGCCACGCCAGTCCCAGGCGGGAACGGGCTGCAGCGGCGGCTCCTCGCTCACCGTGTGTGTCTGGGTGATCAGCTGTGTCCGCAGAGGCAGGAGGCTGGAACGGGGCAGATGCAGGGCAGGTGATCACAGAGGGTCTGGCTCTGCTGTGCTCGGCCGCGTGGCTCAACGATCCCAGGCGTCCTCCTCCCAGCTCGCCGAAAACGCGAGTGCCCTCCCGGAAGCCTCAGAGGCCCCTCCGGGGCCGTCCCCACCCACCCCTTTGTCTGGACCCATCAGAGATCCTGGGTGTAGCCCAGCCAGCTCCATTGGCATGATAATGGGAAAAATTCTTTCAATTGACACAGTAACAGAAAAACACTCAACCCCCAACAAAACGTCAGATTGCTATAGTGCTCTTCGAAGCACCCTAGTTGTCAGTGACTCCTGGAACAAAGGAAGATCAATGTCTGCTAGCTTTGCTACTATTTGCCAATCCGTTATGCAGCCTTCTGCCGTAAAAATGACACTTGCGCTTAGGCTCCTACATGCAGACAACACATCTCTATGTGCATTGGAAAGGAAGAAATGCTGTGTGGTGTGCACGCTTTCTCCTTAGCTTTAGTTACACTGCTGTGCTGTTCTCTATGCAGAGTTGAAAGAGTGTATGGCACTCTTCCAAGAAGGAAGGCAGAATGGTTCAAAACAGAAGGCTTAGAAGAAAAGTCCACATCCCAGGCGTGTTTTGGCAGTAGCTAGACCTAGCTGCAGAGTGTTCTGTGTGAGCAGTAGATGTCAGTTCAACTCTGTTAGAGAGAAATCGCTGCAAAACACAAAACGTGAACAAGGAAGCCTCAAAGCGCCAAAGTGCTCGGCGAAGCTCCCTAGTTTTCAGTGACTCCGGGGGCTGCAGTAACAGTTTTGTCCACAAGGGTGCAGCACTATTGGTGCAGGGGGGGCTGCAGTATCTGTTTTGTCCACAGGTGGGCGACACTAGTGGAAGGGGTCGGGGGGGCTGCAGTTCCGGTTTTGTAATAAAGGGGGCAGCACTTCTGAAGGGGGGGGGGCGCAGCAGAACCAGTTTTGTCCACAAGGGGGGAGCTCTAATGGGGGGGACTGCAATACCTGTTCTATCCACAATGAAGCAGCAATAATCTGGGGGGGGGGGGGGGGGGGTGGGCTGCAGTGCTGGTTTTGTCCACAAGAAGGCAGTACTTTTGGGGGGAGCTGTAATACCGGTTTTGTCCACAAGGGAGCAGCACTACTGGGAGGGGCTGCAGTACCGGTTTTGTCCGAAAGGGGGCAGCACTACTGAAAAGTAGGGGTGGCAGTACCGGTACCGGTTTTGTTACAAGAGGGCAGCACTTACCTGGGGCGGGGGGGGAGGGGGGGGGCGGAGCTGCAGTACGGGTTTTGTCCACAACAGGGCATCACTACTGAGAGGGGGAGGGGGCTGCAGTGCCACTTTTGTCCACAAGAGTGCAGCACTACTGAGAGAAGGGGGGCTGCAGTACCGGTTTTGTCCAAAAGGGGGCAGAACTACTGGAAGGGGGGGGCTGGCAGTACCTGTTTTTTCCACAATGGGGCAGCACTACTGGGGTGGGGGGGAGCAGTTGCAGTACCGAATTTGTCCAAGAAGGGGCAACACTACTGAGGGAAGGGGGCTGCAGTGCCAGTTTTGTCCAAAATTGGGGCAGCACTATTGAAGGGGGGGGGGGGGCGCAGTCCCAATTTTGTGCACAAGGGGGCGGCACTAGTTGAAGGGGGGGGAGGCTGCAGTAATGGTTTTGTCCACAAGGGGTCAGCACCACTGGGGGGGGTGCTGTTGTTCCTGTTTTGTCCACAAGGGGGCAGCACTACTGAGGGGGTGGGTGAGCTGCAGTACCGGTTTTGTCCACAAGGGGGCAGCACAATTGCAAGGCAGCAAGGGGGGATGCAGTACTGGTTTTACCCACAATGGGGCTGTACTACTGGGGTGGGGAAGAGCGGTTGCAGGACCAGTTTTGTCCAAAAGGGGGCAGCACAATTGAAGGGGGGGGTTGGGGTGCTGCAGTACCGATTTTGTCCACAAGGAGGCAGCACTACTGGGGGGGGGGGGGGGGCTGCAGCACCGATTTTGTCCACCAGAAGGCAGTACTTCTGAGGGGGGGGGGGGGGGGAGGCTGCTATACTGATTTTGTCCACAAAGGGGCAGCACTACTGTGGCGGGCTACAGTACCAGTTTTGTCCAAAAAGGGGCAGCAGTACTGAAAATGGGGGGTGGCAGTACAGTTTTGTCTTTAAGGAGTCAACACTACTGGAGGGGGGGGGGGCTGTAATGCCAGTTTTGTCCACAAAAAAGCAGCCCTACTGAGGGGTGGGTGAGCTGCAGTGCCGGTTATATCCACAAGGGGTCAGCTCTACTGGGTGGGGGGGCTGCAGTTTCGGTTTTGTCCACAAGGGGACAGCACTACTGATGGGGAAGCTGCAGTACCGGTTTTGTCTACAAGGGAGCAGTACTACGGGGGGGGGGGGGGGGGGGGGCAGCAGTACTGGTTTTGTCCATGAGGGGGCAGCAGTACTAGAGTGGGGGGGGGTGGCGGTTGCAATATTGGTTTTGTCCAAGAGGTGGCAGCACTACTGAGGGGAGTGGTGCTGCAGTACAGGTTATGTTCACAAGGGGACAGCTCTACTGGTGTGGGAGGCTGCAGTAGCAGTTTTTTCACAAGGGGGCAGCACTGCTGAAGGGCGGGGAGGCTGCAATACCGGTATTGTACACAAGGGGCAGCCCTAGTGAGGAGGGGGGACTGCAATACTGGCTTTGTCCACAAGGAACGAGTTTTACTGGAGAGGTGCTGCAGTACTGGTTTTGTCCAAAAGAAGGCAGCACAACTGACGGAAGGCAAGCTGAAGCACCAGTTTGTTCCACAAGGAGGCAGCACTAATGAGTGAGTGAAGACTGCACTGCATGTTTTCTACCACAATGGGGCAGCGCTACTGGTGCAGGGGGCTGCAGTATGGTTTTGTCCACAAAGGGACAGCTCTACTGGAAGGAGGGTGGCTGCAGTATGGGTTTTGTCCACACGGGGACAGCACTCCTGGTAGGGGAGCTGCAGTAGTTGTTTGGTCCACAAGGAAGCAGCACTACTGGAAGAGGGGGGGCTGAAGTACTGGTTTAGTCCAAAAGGGGGCAGCACTACTGGTGCAGGGGGCTTCATTACCAATTTTCACAACAAGGGAGCAGCACTGCTGAAGGAGGGCTGTCTGCAGTAACGTTTTTCACCACAAGGGAGCAACACTAGTGAGGAGAGAGGGGCTGCAGTACTGGTTTTGTCCACAAGGGTGCAGGACTAGTTTGGGGGGAGGGGTGCTGCAAAACTGGTTTTGCCTAAAAGTGGGCAGTACTAGTGGTGGGTGGGGTGCAGTATTGGTTTTGTCCACAAGGAGGCAGCACTATTGAAGGGGGGGGGGCAGCAGTACCGGTTTTGTGCACAAGGGGGCAGCAATACTGAATGGGGGGGTTGCAGTACTGTTTTTTTCCAAATGGTGGCAACAGTACTGAAAGGGGGGGGCTGCAGTACTGGTTTTGTTGGCAACAAAGCAGCACTACTGGGGGGAGGGGGGGGGCTGCAGTACCAGTTTTGTCCACAAGTGATCATCACAAGTGAAAGAGGGGGGCACTGCAGTACAACTTTTGTCCAAAAGAGAGCAGCACTATGGAAAGGGGGGGGCTGAAGTACCGGTTTTGTCAACAACGGGCAGCACTACTGGTGCAGAATAGCTGCAGCATAGGTTTTGTTTGCAAGGAAGCAGCACTAATGGGGGGGAGGGGCTGCAGTGTTGGTTTTGTCCACAAGGGGGCAGTCTTAATGCCAGGGAAGCTGCAGTACCGATTTTATCCACAAGGAATCACCACTAGTGGAGGGGGGTTCTGAAGTACCAGTTTAGTCCATTATGGGGCAGCACTACTGGGGTCTTAGGGCTGCAGTATCTCTTTTGTCTACAAGGGGGAACTACTACTGAAAAGTGGAGCTGCAGGACCAGTTTTGTCCACAAAGGGGGAAGCACTACTGAAAGGGGGGGCTGAAGTACCGGTTTGGTGCACCAGGGGGGCAACACTACTGGGGACTTAGGACTGCAGTACCTCTTTTGTCTACAGGGGGGAAGTACTACTGAAAAGGAAGGCTGCAGTACCAGTTCTGTTCACAAGGGGGCAGCACTGGTGGGGGGGGGGTGCAGCATTGGTTTTGTCCACCGGGGGCAGCACTACTGAAATGGGGGGTGCTGCAGTACCGGTTTAGTGCACAATAGGGCAGCACTACTGGGGGAGGGTAGCAGTACCGGTTTTGTCCACAAGAGGGCAGCACTACTGATGGACTGGGCTGCATTAATTGTTTTGTCCACAAGAAAGCAGCACTACTGTGGGGGGGGGAGTCTCTACCTGTTTTGTCCACAAGGTGGGAGAACTACTGAGGGTGGGGAAGCACTACCGGTTTTGTCCAGAATGGGACAGGTCTACAAGGGGGTTGGGGGGAAGGATAGGGTACTGCAGTACCAGTTTTGCCCAAAACGGGGCAGCGCTAGTGGTGGGTGGGGTGCAGTACCGGTTTTGTCCACAAGGGGACAGCAAAACTGAAGGAAGGAAGGCTGCAGTACCGGTTTTGTACAAATGGTGGAAACACAACTGAAAGGGGGCTGCTGCAGTACCATTGTTGTCCACAACAAAACAGAACTACTGGGGGGGAGGGGCTGCAGTGTCGGTTTTGTCCACAAGGCGGCAGCTCTACTGGGGGGTGAGCTGCAGTACCTGTTTTGTCCACAAGGAAGCAGCACTATGGGAAGGGGGGGTGGCTGCAGTACCGGTTTTGTTGAGAAGGAATGAGCTTTACTGGAGGGGCACTGCTGAACCTGTTTTGTCTAAAAGAAGGCAGCACAACTGAGGGAGGGCGAGCTGTAGTGCAAGTTTTGTCCACAAGGGGGCAGCACTAATGGGGGTGGGGCTGCAGTGCCAGTTTTATACACAAGGAAGCAGCACTACTGGAGGTGGTTGCTGAAGTACTGGTTTAGTCCATTACGGGGCAGAACTGCTGGGGGATTAGAGCTGCAGTACCTCTTTTGTCTAGAGGGGGAAGAACTACATAAAGGGGTGCTGCAGTGCCGGTTTTGTCCACAAGGGGGCAGCACTACTGGTGCAGGGGTCTGCAGTATAGGTTTTCTCCACAATGAAGCAGGACTACTGGTGGGGAGGGGCTGCAGTGTCTGTTTTGTCCACAAGGCAGCAGCTCTTCTGGTGGGTGAGCTGCACTACCTGTTTTGTCCACAAGGAAGCAGCACTACTGGGGTGGGGGGGAGATGCAGTACGTGTTTGGTCTACAAGGATGCAGCAGTACTGGAAGGGGAGGGTGCAGTGCCTGTTTCGTTTACAAGGGGACAGCACTACTGGTGGGAGGGCTGCAGTACTGGTTTAGTCCAAAAGGGGGCAGCACTACTGGTGCGAGGGGCTTCATTACCAATTTTCACCACAAGGGAGCAGCACTGCTGAAGGAGGGCTGTCTGCAGTAACGTTTTTCACAACAAGGGGGCAACACTAGTGAGGAGGGAGGGGGTGTAGTACTTGTTTTGTCCACAAGTGTGCAGCACTATGTGGGGGGGGGGGGGTGGCTGCAGTACTGGTTTTATTTACAAGAAAGCAGCACTACTGGAGGGAGGGCTGCAGTACATGTTTTGTCCAAAAGGGGGCTGCACTACTGAAAGGGGAGGGCTGATGTTCCGGTTTTGTCCAAAAGGAGGCAGCACTACTGAGGGAGGAGGGGCTGCAATACCGGATTTGGCCACGAGGAAGCAGCACTACTGGGGTGGGGTGGAGGGTTTCCAGTGCCAGTTTTGTCCAAGAGGAGGCTGCAGTAGTGAAAGGGGGGGAAGCATTACCTGTTTTGTCCAGAAGGGGGCAGCGCTACTGGTGCACGGGGCTGCAGTACTGGTTTTATTTACAAGAAGGCAGCACTACTGAGGGAGGGCGAGCTGTAGTACTGGTTTTGTCCACAATGGGGCAGCACTACTGGGTGCTTGGAGCTGCAGTACCGGTTCTGCTCACAAGGGTGCAGCACTACTTAAAAGGGGGGAGCTCCAAAATGGGTTTTGCCCAAAACGGGGCAGCACTATTGGTGGGTGAGGTGCAGTACCGGTTTTGTCCACAAGGGGGCAGCACTACTGGGGAAAGGGAGGCTGCACTACAGGTTTGGTCACAAGGGGGCAACAATACTGAAGGGAAGGGCTGCAGTATTGGTTTTGTTCAAATGGTGTCAACACTAGTGAAAGGGTGGGTGCTGCAGTACCGGTTTTGTCCACAACGGAGCAGCAGTACTGGGGGGGAGGCGGGGTGCTGAATTACCAGGTTTTGTTCACAATGAGGCAGCACTACTGGTGGGGGGCGCTGTAGTACCAGTTTTATTCACAAGGGGGCAGCATTACTGAAAGGGGGGCTGAACATTGGTTTTATCCACAACGCGGCAGAACAACTTGGGGCTTAGGGCTGCAGTACTGGTTTTGTCCACAAGAGGGACAACACTACTACTGTAGGGGGCTGCAGTATAGGTTTTGTCCACAAGGAAGCAGCTCTACTGGTGGGGGGGGGGGCTGGCTGCAGTGTCGGTTTTGTTGTCATGGCAACAGCACTACTGGTGGGGGGGTCTGCAGTTCCTGTTTCCTCCACAAGGGGACAGCACTACTGATGGGAGAACTGCATTACCGGTTTTCTCCACAGGGGGGCACAACTGCTGAAAGAAGGGTGTCTGCAGTAATGTTTTTGTTCACAAGGGGGCAACACTAATGGGGTGGGGGGGTGCTGCAGTACCAGTTTTGTCCACTAAAAAGCAGCACTACTGGGGTGGGGGCTGAAGTGCCAGTTTTGTCCACAAAGCTGCAGCTCTACCAGAGAAGGCTGCTTTACCGGTTTTGTCCACAATGGGCAGCACTACTCGTGGGGGAGCTGTAGTACAGGTTTTGACCACAAGGGGTCAGCACTACTGGGTGAGGGGCTGCAGTATACCGGGTTTGTCCACAAGGGGTCAGCATTACTGAGGGTTGGGCGAGCTCCAGTACTTGTTTTTTCCAATAAAA
The DNA here is from genome assembly GCF_903797595.1 of Erithacus rubecula. Taxonomy (NCBI): domain Eukaryota; kingdom Metazoa; phylum Chordata; class Aves; order Passeriformes; family Muscicapidae; genus Erithacus; species Erithacus rubecula. The sequence continues at coordinate 29,005 of NW_027635910.1, forward strand.
TCCGTACTACTGGGGGGTGGGTGAGCTGCAGTATGTGTTTTGTCTCCAAGGAAGCAGCACTACTGGGGCAAAGGGGATGCTGTAACGGTTTTGTTTACAATGGGGCAGCACTGCTGGTGGGGGGGCTGCAGTACTGGTTTTCTTCCCAAGGGGTCAGCGCTACTGGTGCTGGGAGCTTCAGTACCGGTTTTGTCAACAAGGGGACAGCACTAGTGGGGAGAGGGGGCTACAGTACCGGTTTTCTCCGCAGGAGCACAGCACTTCGGGCAAGGGGGGGGGGGGGGGGGCTCCAGTACGGGTTTTGTCCACAAGTTAGCAGCAGTACTGGGAGGGTTGCAGTACCGGTTTTATCCACAAGGAAGCAACAATATGGGAAGGGGGGCTGCAGTACATGTTTTGTCCAAAGGGGTCTGCACTACTGAAAGGTGGGGGCTGAAGTACTGGTTTTGTCCAAAACGGGGCAGCACTACTGAGGGAGGGGGGCTGCAATACCAGCTTTGGCCACGAGGAAGCAGCACTACTGGGGTGGGGTGGAGGGTTTCCAGTACCGTTTTTTTCCAAGATGAGGCAGAACTAGAGGGGGGAGGTCTGCAGTATCTATTTCGTCCACAAGGGGGCAGCGCTACTCGTGAGGGAGGCTGCAGAACTGGTTTTGTTTACAAGGGGGAAGCACTGCTCAATGGGGGGGGCTGCACGACTGGTTTTGTCGACAAGGGGGCAGCACTAGTGAGGAGCGGGGCTGCAGGACTGGTTCTGTTCACAAGGGGGGCAGCAGTGGTGGGGAAGGCCTGCAGCATCGGTTTTGTCTACAAGTGAGCAGCACTACTGAAATGGGGGGGGCTGCAGTAGCAGTTTGGTGCACAAGGGGACAGCACTACCTGTGGTGAGGGCAGCACTACCGGTCTTTTGCACAAGGGGGCAGCACTACTGATGGGGGGGGCTGCATTCCTTGTTTTGTCCACAAGAAAGCAGCACTAGGAGGCGGTAGTACTGGTTTTGTCCATAAGGGAGTGGCAATACTGAGGGGGGGGTTTGCACTACCAGTTTTGTCCACGATGGGACAGCTCTATGGGGGGGCGGGGGGGGGACTGCAGTACCGGTTTTGCCCCAACGGGGCAGCACTACTGTTGGGTGGGGTGCCTTACCAGTTTTGTTTACAAGGAAGCTGCACTACTGAAGCGGGGGGCGGCAGTACCGGTTTAGTAAACAAGGGGTCAGCACAACTGAGGGAAGGGAGGCTGCAGTACCGGTTTTGTACACAAGGAAGCAGCAATACTGAACTGGGGGCTGCAGTACTGGTTCTGACCTAATGGTGGACACTACTGAAAGGGGGGGGGGTGCAGTACCAGTTTAGTTTACAAAGGGTCTGCACAACTAAAAAGGGAGGGGCTGCAGTACCTGTTTTGTCTACAAGGGGGCAGCACTACTGAGCTGGGGGGTCTGGGCTTCCGATTTTGTCCTCAAGGGGACAGCTCTACGGGGGGGAGAGGGGGGTGGGAAGGGCTGCAGTACCGCTTTTGCCCAAAATGGGGCAGCACTAGTGGTGGGTGGGGTGAAGTACCGGTTTTGTCCACAAGGAAGCAGCACTATTGAAGGGGCGGGCGGCAGTACCGGTTTTGTCCATAAGGGGTCAGCAGTACTGGGGGACGAGAGGCTCCAGTACTGGTTTTGTCTGCAGTGGAGCAGAACTAATGAGGGGGGGCGGGGCTGCATTACTGGTTTTGTCCACAAGGGGTCAGCACAACTGAAAGAGGAGATGGGTTGCAGTACCTGTTTTGTCTACAGGGGTGAAGCACTACTGAAAGAGGGGGCTGAAGTACGGGTTTTGTGAACAACAGAGCAGCACTACTGGGGGCTTAGGGCTGCAGTACCAGCTTTGTGCACAAGGGGGCAGCACTACTGCTGCAGGGACTGCAGTATAGGTTTTGTCCACAAGGAAGCAGCCCTAAGGGGTGGGAGGGGCTGCAATGTCATTTTTGTCTACAAGGCAGCAGCTCTACTGAGGGGTGAGCTGCAGTATAGGTTTTGTGCACAAGAAAGCAGCACTACAGGTGGAGGGGAGAGCTGCAGTGTTGGTTTTGTTTTCACGGGGACAGCATTACTGGTGGGGAAGGATGCAGTACCTGTTGTGTCCACAAGGGGACAGCACTACTGGGGGGGCGAGCTGCAGTACCTGTTTGGTCCACAAGGGAGCAGCACTACTGGAAGAGGGAGGGCTGCAGTACCGGTTTTATCCACAAGGAAACAGCACTACTGGAGAGGGGGCTGCAGTACATGTTTTGTAAAAAGGGGGTTGCACTACTGAAAGTTTGGCGGGGGGGGGCTGAGGTACCGGTTTTGTCCAAAATGGTGCAGCACTACTGAGGGACGAGGGGCTGCAGTACCGGTTTTGGCCACGAGGAAGCAGCTCTACTGGGTTGGGGTGGAGGGTTTTCAGTACCAGTTTTGTTCAAGAGGGGGCAGCAGTAGTGAAAGGGGGGACTGAAGTACTGGTTTTGTCGACAATGGAGCAGCACTACTGGGGGCTGAGGGTGGCAGTGCCGGTTTTGTGCACAAACGGGCAGCACTACTGTTGCAGGGGGCTGCAGTATAGGTTTTGTCCACAAGGAAGAAGCACTAAGGGGGAGGAGGGGCTGCAGAGTCAGTTTTGTCCACAAGGCATCAGCACTACTGAAAGGGGGGTGTCCGCAGTACCGGTTTGGTGCACGATGGGGCAGCACTACTTAAATGGGGAGGGCAGCAGTACTGTTTTTTCCGCAATGGGGCAGCACTACTGATGGGGGAAGGGGGTGCTGCATTACCTGTTTTGTTCACGAGGAAGCAGCACTACTGTGGGGGAGGCAGCAGTACCAGTTTTGTCTACAAGGGGGCAGCACTATTGAAAGGGAGGTGCTGAAGTACTGGTTTTGTCAACAAAAAAGCAGCACTACTGAGGAAGGGGCGGCTGCAAAACCGGTTTTGCCTAAAAGGGGACAGCACTAGTGGTGGGTGGGGTGCAGTACTGGTTTTGTTCACAAGGGGTCAGCACTACTGGGGAAAGGGAGGCTGCGGTACCGATTTTGTCCACAACGGGTCAGCACAACTGAAAGAGGAGGTGGGTTGCAGTACCTGTTTTGTCTACAGGGGTGAAGCACTACTGGTGCAGGTGGCTGCAGTATAGGTTTTGTTTACAAGGAAGCAGCACTACTGGGTGGGAGGGGCTGCAGTGTTGGTTTTGACCACAAGGCGGCAGCAGTACTGGGGGGTGAGCTGCAGTACCTGTTTTGTCCACAAGGAAGTAGCACTACGGGAAGAGGGGGGCTGCAGTACCTGTTTTGTTTAAAAGAAAGCAGCACAGGAGGGAGGGTGAGCTGTAGTACCATTTTTGTCCACAAGGGGTCAGCACTACTGGAAGCAGGGCTGCAGTACCGGTTTTATACACAAGGAAGCAGCACTACTGGACGGGGGCTGCAGTACATGTTTTGTCCAAAAGGGGGCTGCACTACTGAAAGGGGGCGGGTCTGAAGTACCAGTTTTGTCCACAATTGGGCAGCAGTACTGAGGGAGTGGGGGCTGCAGTACCTGTTTTGGCCACATGGAAGCAGCATTACTGTGGGGGGGAGGGGGGCTTCATTACCAGTTTTTTTACAGAAGGAACGAGTTTTTTCTTGAGGTGGGCTGCAGTACCAGTATTGTCCACAAGAAGTCAACACAAGTGAGGGAGGGCGAGCTGTAGTACCAGCTTTTTCCACAAGGTGGCAGCACTAATGGAGGGGGGGCTGCAGTACATATTTTGTCCAAAAGGGTGCTGCACTACTGAATGGGGGGGCTGAAGTGTCTGTTTTGTCCAGAACGGGGCAGCACTACTGAGGGAGGGGTTCTGCAGTACCGGTTTTGGCCACGAGGAAACAGCACTACTGGGGCAGGGAGGAGAGTTTTCAGTACCGGTTTTGTCCAAGAAGGGGCAGCAATAGTGAGGGTGGGGCTGCAGTACCTGTTTTGTCTACAAGGTGGCAGCTCTAATGGTGTGCAGGCTGCAGTACCGATTTTGTTTACAAGGAGGAAGCACTGCTCAATAGCGGGGGGTTGTTGTACCGGTTCTGTTCACAAGGAGGCAGCATTGGTAGGGGAGGTACAACACTGTTTTTTTCCACAAGGGGGCAGCACTACTGAAAGCAGTGGGGCTGCAGTACCGGTTTGGTGCACAAGGGGCAGCACTACTGATGGGGGGGGACTGCAGTACCTGTTTTGTCCACAAGGAAGCAGCACTACTGTGGGGGGGGCGGCAGTACCGGTTTTGTCCACAAGGGGGCAGCACTACCTGGGGATGGGGCGGCAGTACCGATTTTGTCCACAAGTGTGCAGCACTACCGGGGGGGTGGGGGATGCTGCAATTCCGGTTCTTCCACGAGGAAGCAGCACTACTGGCGGGGGAACTGCAGTAGCTGTTTTGTCCACTAAAAAGCAGCACTACTGGGGTGGGGGCTGCAGTGCCAGTTTTTTCCACAGAGTGGCAGCTCTACTGGGGAAGGCTGCTGTACTGGTTTTGTCCACAAGGGGGCAGCACTACTGTTGGGGCGGGCTGCAGTACCTTTTTTTTCCACAAGGAAGAAGCACTACTGGGGCGGGGGGAATGCATTACCTGTTTTGTCCAAACGAGGACAGCACTACTTGTTGAGGAGCTGTACTACCGGTTTTGTCCACAAGGGTGCAGCACTAACTGGGGGGTGGGCTGCAGTACCGGTTTTGACCACAAGAAAGCAGCACTACTGGGTGGGGGCTGTAGTATCAACTCTGTCCACTAGGGGGCAGCACTACTGAGGGGTGGGCAAGCTGAAGTGCCAGTTTTGTCCACAAGTGGTCAGGACTACTGGGTGGGTTGCTGCAGTACTGGTTTCGACCATGAGGAAGCTGCACTACTGGGTGGGAGGAGGGTTTGCAGTATCTGTTTTGTCCAAGAGGGGGCAGCACTAGTGAGGGGGCGGGCTGCAGTACCAGTTGTGTTCAAAAGGGGCAGCACTGCTGGGGGTGGGCTGCAGTACCGGTTTTGTCTACAACGGAACAGCACTAATGAAACGGGGGGGGGGGGGGGGCTGCAGTAATGGTTTGGTGCACAAGGGGGCAGCACTACTGAAGGGGGTGGGCTGCATTACTTGTTTTGTCCACAAGGAAGCAGCACTACTGTGGGGGGTCCGCAGTACCGGTTTTCTCCACAAGGGGGCAGCACTACTGAAGGGGGTGGGCTGCATTACCTGTTTTGTCCACAAGGGTGCAGCACTACCTAGGGCCGGGGCGGCAGTACCCGTTTTGTCCACAAGGAGGTAGCTGTACTGGGGGGCTGGTTTTGCAGTACCGGTTTGTTCCAAAAGGGCACAGCACAACTGAAAGTGAGGGGCGGCAGTACCAGTTTTGTCAATAAGGGTGCAGCACTATCTGGGGGTGCGGTGGCAGTAACGATTTTTGCCACAAGGCGTCAGCACTACTGGGTAGGCCTGCTGCACTACTGGTTTTGTCCACAAGGGGACAGCTCTATGGAAGGGGGGTGGTGAGGGGGGGGGCTGCAGTACTGGTTTTGCTGAAAAGGGGGCAGCACTAGTTGTGGCTGGGCTGCAGTACCAGTTTTGTCCTCAAGGAGGCAGCACTATTGAAGGGGGAGCCGTAATACCAGTTTTGTTCACAAGGGTTCAGCACTACTGAGGCGGGGCAGAGGGGGCTGCAGTACCGGTTTTGTCAACAAGGCGTCAGCACAACTGGAAAGGGGGGGGGGGGGCTGCAGTACCAGTTTTGACCACAAGGGGGCAGCACTACTGGGGGGTCTTAGGGTTGCAGTACCAGTTTTCTCAACAAGGGGGCAGGTCTACTGGTGCACGGGGCTGCAGTACAGGTTTTGTCCACAAGGGGAAGAACTATTGGGGTGGGGCTACAGTGTCAGTTTTGTCCACAAGGCGGAAGCACTACTGGGGGTGAGCTGCAGTCCCTCTTTTTTCCACAATGAAGCAGCACTACTGGTGGGGGGGGGGATGGGGAGTGGGCTGCAGTTTCAGTTTTGTTCTCACAGGGACAGCACTACTGGTGGGGGGGGGGCTGCAGAACCGGTTTTGTCCACAAGGTGGCAGCACTACTGGTGGAGGGGCTGCAGTACCTGTTTTGTCCACAGGGGGGCAGCACTGCTGAAGGGCGGGGGGCTGCAGTACCTGTTTTTTCTACAAGGGGGCAGCACTCTTGTGGCAAAGGGGATGCAGTAACGGTTTTGTCTACAACGGGGCGGCACTTCTGGTTGGGGGGGGTTGCAATAGCTGTTTTGTCCACAAGGGGGCAGCCCTAAAAGGGGTTTGGGGGGATGCTGTTGTACTGGTTTTTCCACAAGGGGGCAGCACTACTCAGGGAGGGGGACGCAGTTCCGGTTTTGTCTACAACGGGGCAACACTACTGAGGGGGTGGGGTCTGCAGTACTGGTTTTGTCCACAAGGAGGCAGCACTACTGAAGCGGGGGGGGGCTGCACCATTCCAAAGACAAGGCATATCTGTTTTTTTTCACAGATCTGTAAAGTGTAATTGTACTTCTGAAGCCTTTTCAAGAAGAATGCGATGCACCTGAAGATATGTTTATTAAAAATGTACTTTCAAAATCAAACCCTGTACTGTAATTAGACTAGTTAAGGATGGTGGTCTCACTTCAACTAAGCCCATTTGAAATTTAGAGCATCTCCTCTCACTCTGATGCTGCTCTCCATTTACTCCAGTGTAGAGTCAGCCATTGGCTCTCAGTGGCTTGGCCCAGTCTGTTTGGGAAGAAAGAAACCACAGTGGCAATGTTTCAAAGGATTTACATGTGTTGGTATTTTGCACTGAGTGGAAGAAAAGCAAACTGGCACCTGGAGCAGTGAAATAAGGGGATTTTCTCCTTAATTTTCTTAAAGGAGCATGGACTCAGCTGGGGAAACCAGTGGAGTGTGTGTGGAGGGCTGCTCTGCACACCTTGTGCCTCAGTCCCATTTTTCTGTGCCTTCTTACAAAGGAGAATGACAGCAAAAGTAATTTTGTCCATACCCAGAACTGACATAAAATCATCCTTGAAGCTTGTAGCCAAATTGCCACTGTAATGTAAATTTTAAGTATGTTCTGTAAGACTTGTGCTGTCCCTAGCATGACTCACACTGGGTGTGCAAATCAGTGATGAAAAGTGAGTCTTCAGGTGCTCCTATCTGCTGCTGCTTCTCAAGACTTTGTTGCTATCATTATATTATCATGCACTCAGGAAACCTCAAACTTTTCCCTGGAAATCTAGTGACCAGTTCTTATATTTATCAGGGTAATCATTGTCTAAGCTAGCAGGGTACTTGCTTGAACTTTAAGGGGCTGACTTTATCTTGATTAGGTGTACTGCAGACTTAATTGTTCACATCTAAAGTGAGCACAGTGACCATCACTCAGTTGGTTTTCTTAGATGTCTGTTACTTTCTTCTCTTCTCTTTGTTTTAATTTTGTTTTCCAAAAGAAATGGTCAAGCTTTCTTAGCAGCTTAGTGGCTAGGAGAGATCTCTAGGATGAAGTTGGGTGAGATGTTCTGTGTTCCAGTTAAGTGCTCTAATTTTTACCGATTTTACTTATTTAGAGGTAAGAGAAAATGAGCTATTTCCCCCCCCCCCCTTTCCCTCTTTGAACCAGAAAGGGTCTTCTCATCTAAACTGGTTCATATATTCCTTCAGGCAATCCAATTTTTATGGAAAAAAACTTTCATCAGAAAATCCCTGACTCGCTGTCCTCCCTGGAGACCTACATCTACGGGATTTTAGTTTCTTTGCCTTTGATGCATTGACACAAAAAAGCCTTTAATGAGCAGAAGTGAACCCACCATTCATCTTTCTCTGCTACTCTCCAATTTGTAAATGAGCAAAGTTTGGTTATATACTTGCATGTGGTAATTATTCTGTAGTCATTAAAATACTGTAATCTTTTGTGGTTCCAGCAGTGAATCTTTTCCTACTGATTATTGGAAGACTGTAAGTGCTAATGACAACTATTAGTCCATTTTGGAATTGTAAACCTTTTATCCTCTGAATCAATCACTTGATTTTCAATTTCGTTTTTTTTTAAATTTTATTTTTCTGGAATCTTTCTGAGACCCATCAGGAAAATTTGATATTAATATAGGTAATTTTTATATTTCAATATTTTTATGTTCCAATATGACTAGGAGGAACATTAAAATGAAGGCTGGTAAGTTCTACCAACCATAAATATAGAAGAGCTCATAGTCTACTGAGAAGGTTTGGTCTGAACAGCTTCTTAGATCTCATTCCTTTAGCAAAAAACTTGTATCATTTTGTGAATTTAAATACAGTATTGTTGCCATCATTGGTTGGTTGATTAGTTTATTTTTTAATTTGACTAAGTGAAAAATAACTGTTAAGCAAAAATATTTTCTTGCTGTTGTACTCAGTAATGTCACCTGGTTCTAGCCCTCTGAGCAACATGACAAACTAATCTTAATTAATTTAATCTAAATTTTACTTCATAACCATCTTCCTGGGTTTTTTAAACCTATTCCAGCAACAAAAAAGAGTAGGAAACTTTGGATTTCCATGTATTTGTAAAAAACTGGCACTTTCTATGTAATGCAAATCTTGAGTCTCACAGATAAACTGTAAACTCTTGAAGCAGTGTGTGTCAGGGGTGGGAATTCTTTCAGGGTGACAATGAACCGATGACGGAACAAACTGCAGCACATTTTCAATTAGCTTATT
>NW_027635910.1:38230-90056 GCF_903797595.1 Erithacus rubecula
ATTGCCATTTCTTATAGGTTTTACCCCAGATTTTCAGTCACAGCTGTTCTAGTGAAAACAAGTCTGTTTTCATGAGTATTTGAGGGGTCATAGAACACAATTGGAATTCCATTGAATTAGGGAAATTCTGCTGATTTCGTTTTCCTGACGTTTTGAGATGAGTTGCAAATCCCAAAAATTTTCTCTTTGGGGAAATAGTAATTCCATAGTTTAGATTGTGGGGATATTGATTACTCAAATTTGAGGCCCTAATGTAGCTTTCTGCACAATAAATTTTAAGCATCCTCTAATTGTTCTTGAAACAAAAACCTATTAAACCTGTTCTGTGGACAGAAATGGCTTCTGTGTTATTTCTCATAATTTATTAAGAATCTCATGCTAGGAGAAAGTCTGTAGTTGCTACTGTTCTTTGGAATGGCTTTCCCCCCATTTTCTGAAGCTGCCCACAGAAAGGTCATAGATATGTCAGAAGTTCTGAAAGGAAAACTGGGTCTTTGCCTCCTGTTTGGAATCTGTGGTGAGCTGTGAGTCAGAGCTTATTTTTTATGATGTTGAAAATATAATTGAACTTTTTTGCTGAAGGATACATTGATAAAATCAAAGCATAGCATGGCTGACACTAGTAAATGAATTAAAATGCTCTTACCAATTAAAAAAAAATGCTCAGGTAGGTGAGAAGTATTGTGCTGTCCAACTTGGCTACTTTTTACCAGAGCCCTTTCTCTCTATTTTTCCATAGTCATCTTTAAAGATACAGCTTTGATTATTTGCAAGTGTAAAATGAATACACGCTTTTAACACAACAGAAAAAAAAACCAAAAAAACAAACCTACGTTGTTTTCATCATTATCAAAAAAGAATAATTCCCACTTCCCATGGTGCAGTTTAGCAACTCACTACAATCTTTACGTTTATTGTTATTGAATTGTAAAAAAGATGCCAATGATTTTTCACACTTTCAACCAGCACGGGAAAATAAAGCTTTTAAGAGAATCACTCCTCAAATCATTACCCCCAGAGATGCAAGAGTTGTTATTTTAATTATAGTTAATATATTTAATAAAACAGCAATATACCCACATTTCTAACTGTACATTTGTATTTGGTGAACTTTTTCTTTTTATTTCAATCAATACTCCTCAAGCTCTCCTATTGCACAAATTGATATGCTTTTTTCATAAACTTATTTAGTTCAAAATATCAGATTGATCACATCACTCAAAAATAATTGGCATTGTACAAAACTGTACTCTAGTAGTCCTTATATATTTTAAAACAGGTTCAGAGTTGCACCTCACTATTGCAAATGTGTAAATCTGCTTTAGCCACAAGAGGGATTGTCCTGGAAGGTTTTAGCAACCAAAGCATCCTCTGGCTCAGATGACCTTTGGAGACCCCTCTGTGTTGGTGCTATGAGGACAGTCTGGACAACTCTTTAGGAATAAAACTTCCTTTGGCAGCAACATAGCTAGGCCCTAGATATTTAATTTTGAAAACTGGAGTTCTGTTGCACTAAGAACATTACAAGATGCTCAAGCAGATCAGTTACTGAGCTTTAAGTCAAATCATAATTGGGAGAGAACAAAGAGCTGGACCAAGTCCTCTGGAGAGAATTTAAATAATGAGGTTTGTTGTTTTGTTTGAAAAGTGACTGTTTCACTAATAAGAGAGTCCTCTCTGAAAAGGACTGATTTTAAAGCAAGAGGTTGGCTTAAATGTGTCTCCACTTAGTGCTGTGAAAAAAACACAACACCCTTGGCTCTTTCCCTGGTCTGCATTATCCACTGTGGTGCAGTATCTTGGCAAGTGTCCATCCTACAGCGTGATACTCCAAAGTTACCTGGAGGTAACAGGGAATGCTTCTGTTAAAACACAGACAACTGAACAGTAACAGCTGGGAAAACCCGGTGGCAGATCACATACCTGCATCCCAGGAGTGTGCTGAATATAACTTGTTTTTATAGGGGGTCTTTTTCCTTTTACTTTACCCAACCAAGTCTTACAGTATCCAGAACTCCATTTTTTGATCCACCAGCTTTCCTCTCCCCCAGAGAAGGAAACAATTGTTCATCATCCTACAGGAGCTTCTCCCTTTAAGCAAAGTCAGTGCTGAATCACGCTGAAGGCAACACCTTTAAAAGTGGCTTGACTATGCATGATTCCTAATGAATTGCCTTCTTTCATGGTGAGCTGAAAGCCAGGCTTTTGAACTGAGTTTCTAGCCATTTGCACACTCTCAGGTTCCAAATTGCACAATTTTGCTGCTTTTGGGTTAGAAATAGAACAGCAATAGCAAGGCAGACACCTCCATCACAAGGTCACCTGTCACCCAGCACACCACACTAACTCTTTTTGTTATCAAGCTGTGAGTGTGAGGGGACTCTGTAAATAAAGTCTGACAAGTGGGGGTGGGAGGGGAAAGTCCACCCAATATATATTGACAGTTTCTGTTTCCCTTTTTGTCAGCAAGTTTTGCAATATATAGTCTTGCAGCCAACAGAGGAATTTTGTGGATGGTTGCTGTACATACCTCCAATCAATTTGCTTTAAATTTATCAGCTTACTAATTTGGCTATTTAAAATCTCTAAACACATAGTATTTCTCAAGTTAAAACTTGGAACTATGACAAGTATTAAAAATGGACCACAGGCTTTGAAAGGGATGCTCCTATGGCACTGAGAAAAACAGGATGGCCTTTGGGGAAAAAAGGAGACTGTTACATTTGAGATTCCAAAAGCTTTGATGAAATCAAAACTCCTCTTTCTCATTCTCATGTCTTTGGGTTTGTTTTTTTTTTAGCCTATCCCTCTGTATTTGCAATATTTAGCATGTGTTGAAAATTTATCACATTCATTATGGAAACTATTTTGTACTTACCTTTTGCAATTCAATACTTAAGATTTTGGTTTTTGTTTTGTTTTTTGTTTAGTTTTTTAATGTAGAAGATAAGAAAAAAGGAAAAAAGTATTTGCTTGATTTGCTTGGTAAATATCGTATCTCATATATATGCATGATACATTTTTACAATTTAGAATAAGATTTTTGGTATGAAAACACCCTGAAGGAAAGCAAATAGCTGTTCTCTCTGAGAATCCAGAAGCCATATGTAAAATCATGCTTCTTGTATGCAACAGAATGACTGACATATCATCAGAATGAACCAATGTATAGATGAAAAAATCATCCTCTGGAGATCAACTAGAGGCAAGTACATTAAAACCTTACTTTTTAATATTTTTTTTCAAAGTCTTTTTTTATTCCAATAGTTGCTTAATATTAAAATGCAAAAGAAATTCACTTAAGAGGAACCAGAAATAATAGCTGCTTTCCATCTGGCCACATTAATCTTTCATTCTCATCTCCTCAGTAGCAAAACAAGAGAGGAAATTCCCTTTTGTTTTACCCTGTGGATGATGTTTATTGGTGCACCCCTAGGAGACTGACATTTGAACACTCCCAGTTTCAAGCCAGGTCTCCCACTCCAATCAAAGTCCTTTAACTCCTGTGCTGTTTCCAAGCAGGTTAGGTCCCTAGCAGAACTTCACAATAAAATTGCTGGAGAAATCAGCTCATGGCCACATTTTGAACACAGTCATCAGCTGGGGTCTCCAGGAGAGACCCAGGTGTTACCCTGACCATTTCCAAATTCTACCTTGAGGTCATAAATGCATTATGTAAAACTGCAGAGATGTCTCTTTCAGTCATTAATTCAATATCTAGAGTCACCTTGGCTGTCTCTTCTGAAGGCAGTTTTTGGAGCAATTCTGATTGATTGGCTGGAGTATGTTACAGGAATAGTGTCCAGTTTTAGTATATTATCATCATCATCATCATCATCTCAGTTCTCACCTGGAAATCTACCTATGTTTGTTTTGCTTCTCAGACTATTCCAGCTCATTTGGAAGCACTTTCTGGAGCTGAACTCCAGATTGCTTCTCTGGGATTTCACTGGCTGCAGTGTACTGCAGAAATGCAGAAGCAGAGACCTACACAGCCTGTGGGTTTAGGTGGGTTGCCATGGGGGAAGGGGTGATGCAAAAATCCTCATCCTCATTGAAGCAATAATTAGCCAACTTTAAAACACCTAACTGTTCAGGTAAAGTACTAGTGCTTTGCAATTAAATCAAATCCTTCATCAACAATGCCTCAGGAAGGCAAATGAACACATTGGGTTTATTACATAGTGAAATTGTTCCTGGAGATGCTTGGTACTGTGTTGAGTACTGAGAACCATATTTCTTGATACTTTCAATGCCTTGTAAGCATTTAATACTCCAAAATTTGGTCATGCATTGAACATCCCAAATAACTCAAACTGCAAATGCTTAAGGAACCAATGTCTGAATTAATTCAGTTCCCTATGTCTGCAAGAGCACAAAAGAAAGGAGAGTATTTTTAAGTGTGCTTGTATGTGAAAGACTGATATTTTGAACATTTTACTAATAATTCTTAATCGCATCTAGGCCAATAAAGTCTAGAAGTTATAGGAATAAAACTTCCTTAAGATTTTATGTTTTTAAACTTAATAAAGATCCACTAGAATATGTGGGAGAGAAGGAGAAAAAAAACCAAAACAAAAAAACAAAAAACAAACAAAAAAAAACCCCAGAAAAGTGCTTGCTTTATTTTCCAAATATTTATCATAAAATAAGCTGCAACATATGCTAGGTACTTAAATAGCCTAAAATCAAAAGCACTTCTCACTTATCTTTCTAAAAATGATGGTCACTTCTTAGGTCTTCATTTCCATTTGTGCAACAAGCCTGAGTGCCAAAATAAAAAGCAATACCATATGTCAAAATAAAGCTTTAGAAATAAGGGGAGTGGAGAGGGATATCTATCATTAATTTGAGTTGAGCAGAGACTTTTTTTTGGAGGGGAGATCATTATGAACATACCTTACCTGGCCAACAAAAAGGAGAAACATCTCAGGTAAATTCTTGAAGCCAGTGATAATTTTTTATTGGCTCTGTAATTCCGGAAAATTCTGTCACCTACAAACAGTGAATCCAAAAAAGAAGTAAAGCCCCAAAGGGATGCTTAATTTCTCAGAATCCTTATCAGAATAAAATATAAGCTGAATATATATATATATATGTATATATTTAGGATGAAGATTAGAAAGATAATAATATTTGCAAAATAATGTAGCTATTTCAAACATAGAATTAGGTAATTAGTTTTCAACATCTTATTTTATGAAAGTCAATACACTTCTAATGGCTAAATATTTTGATATTCCTCACCGGGTATAGTTTTAAGATCTCATCCAGTTAAAAAATCCAAACAGTGGGGTGGGGAACTCACTCACTGCTTTTTATTTCTTGAAGTTTGAAGGTATAAGATGATATTGCAATACCTGTGATAAAGTAACAAATGCCAGTGAGCCACTTCCCAGGAAGGGAAGGAGACTTCTATTCTATAAACAAAACTGATGTCACCAAACTGACTCCTATACCCAAATACTCATGGGTCTGCTCCTCCTGTGATCCCAGCACCACCATCCCTGCCCTAGCACTCCTGTCAGTGCTCTGAGACTCTCCTGGAATGAACCAGTGCAAACTCCAGGATAGGCACTGATGCCCCATCCCTGTTATCCTGCTAATGCCTGCTGTCATCTGGAAACAGCTCCATTTATAGATGAACAGCCTTGATCAAATTGACACATCTGTTACCTTTTCACTTCCAAGCACAAATGTGCACTTTTAAAAGTTTATTTAAATATCACATTTCAACTCCTCTTTCCCTTCTTGGGAGCCCACAAAGCTCCTTTTCTTCATGCACACACCAGCTCTCCTTTCCTGGAAGGCCAACCACATGTGAATGATGGAAAGAAACAACTAGGGGTCCTTTGCTTAAAATGACCAGAATATGATGACACAGACTCTCCATGGCTTGCACTTCCCCTGGAACCTCAGTACCTTGGACTCCCCAGCACAGCACTCACCATGTCCCTGTGCACACAGCCAGGCCAGGAAAAGTGACAAGCAAGAGGCACAGTCCATCTCAGCTGAGCTTCTGCATGGGTGGCTGTCTGATTCATTTTGTTTCTGTATTAAGTATACCTATATTAAACTCTCAGCCTTTAGAAAAGTATATATCTTATTAGCATCTCTACATTTCAGTGATACCTAAGAAAACCCAATTACAAGGAATGGCATGTTCCTAAAGAATTATTTTTGTCTTTTAACATGGCCTATATTAATATTCTGTTAATATTACCTTAGTTGTTCTATGCCACGAAAACCACCCAAAATCAGTCATAATGGCTATTCAGTCCTTGGCAGACACAGCAAGAATTCAAGATATTTGCATTTCTATGAGAATTTAAGTATGACATGTCTATCTACAAAAACAATGTGTTGTGACAAAATTTGTTTCATCCATTTTACCTTCTAATACGCCCTCATCACAGAAGTTCTCAGATTTTGCTTCCCTTGAACAAAAAGTATATAACATTACTTTTTTTTTTTTTTTTAATCTGTTTACTCTTTTGGAACCAATAGTGAATAACTGAATCATACATCTTCTCCTGTTTCTCCTTACATTTACAACATCAATAGACTAGAAAGACCTGTAACACCCACATCCACAAAATGAATGTGTACACTGGTACATAGAGAATGTTTCAGCTGTTTGACTTTACTGTTCTACTGTCTATTCTCAAATGCTGACAGCTTTATTTAGTTCTAACCATTTATATTGACAAAGGAATCAGAAGAATAATATCTTCCAGGGGAATAAAAATTTCACAGCTAAGTACCTGAGGTGCTTTTTAAAAAATTATAAAACCAAAAATTCTGTAGAGCTGGATGTCTGGCTTTGTTTGGAGGCTGTTTGCCTTTTTTTTTTTTTTTTTTTTTTTCCTTTGCTTTTTTCAAAGCCTCAGCTTGAAAGTAGCTTGAAAGTAGGGCAGTGGGGCTACCCAGAGGATCCCTTCTCAGGACACATCAGACTTGTGCTGTTGCCCTGTGAAAGTTAATCAGAATAGTCAGTTTAAGCAAACAGCACCTTTTAAAGATGAATTCTGTGAAGGAAACTCCTTTGTTTTCTAGGTTACTTAATTCAAAGTTAGTGCCTGTTACTGTTAACTGAGATTGTGGCTTTCTGACCTGTCCTACATCGAAATAAAAAAAAACCTGTGTCCAAAATTCTAGGCAGCTTTTCCATAGCATTGTTGAAAAGTAGGTTTGAAACACAGATGCAGTTTATTTACATTTACAGGTGGCACCAAATGAATATTTATCCAAATTATTCTGCAGTTCTTCAATTAAGGGACTCAATTTTGATGACAACTGGCATATTTGTCTTTTAGTATCTCTTCAGTCTTTTTCTTCTGCCAAGGATAGTTTCTCTCTGAAATCCTTCATCAATTAATTTGAATACTTCATTACATAACATTCTCCTTGCCATACCCTCTTAAAAAGGCATGCCTGTAAAATTCCTTGAGGGATAGTTTTCTGCAATTTTTCCATTTGTTAGTTTGAGTTTTTGGTGAATGATTGACATGTGTGTTGTTCTCTATTTTGATTCTCTGTTTTCAAGATTTACAAACCCATACTGTTCTGTTCAGCCCTCATTTTCTTCCAGCATCTCATTCTTAAACCATTTTTAAAAAGTAAAATAGAAGCAGATTTAGAGATCTCCATTACTGATTTCTTCCTGCTTCTAAAACAAAGGGTTTCTTGGGTGTCTTCTCAGAACTTGGTGGATTGCACAGGCTGCTCTATTGCTTAGGGAAAACAGATGAGATAATTAAAACAACATTTTAAAAGGAAAGTAAAAGGTAGAGCTAATGTATGGCTGCTGCTGGCAGCATCTGTGTTCCTCTCTAATGCATCTTAATAAGTATTTGTGTCTAGTTCAAAGATATTTTCCATGTTACAGCAACGTCTCTATAACCTAATTTACTAACACAGTGTTTTTGAAGCAACTGGTAAAAATAACTTTGCTAAAGGGAATTTTTCGTTTGTTCTAGTGCTAAAGAATCTCATTCATATTTTCTGTTTTGTTGGATATGGTATCAATCTGTTATTGCTTTACTTAAAAGACAGGTAAAAACTATTACATTTTACAGTATATCAGTCTTTCTGAATAAAAGGGAAGAACACACTAACAGCAATAACAAGTGTGCAGGATGCAAAAAAAAATCTCTTCTACTGAGGTAAGTGTTCTTTTCTGAAAACACTTCAGTAATTTTGCTTCCTGGTACATGAGTCTTATGGTAAGAGCTTTTTTACTGAAATACTTTTTTTTCCTTTTACAAACACATTCTCTTATTTCAGAAGAGTTAATAAAATATTGCCATGTGTTTGCAATCACTGAATATATATCTAAGGATATTTAAATATTGTGCAATGTCTGGTACCCCATAAGTTTCCCTCACTGCCCCAAACATCACATGACCTCATCAAAGAGTTCAAGTTACAGAGATCTTTGAAAAGTAGTTATAATTTATACAATTCTGATTTGGAAAGTCTGCAATTGCTTAAAGAAATGTCAACAGCTTTGCCTCATGGGAGAAGGTTGTTTAAGTTTTGGAAAACAAAAAGGAAAAGACACTGAAAGAACCATATAAAGCATAAACTCACTGCTCTAAATCAAGCAACATTTGAGTTTGGCAAGTTCTACTTCACTTATGTATTTCTGGGAAATCAAATTGTCAGAAATTTGAGTTTTCTGCATTACTTAATTGTAATTGTGAGGAGACTCAAATAATCCTAATCACCTTTACACACAGACATAGACATAAATGAATTGAATTAAAAACAGGCCAGTGTTGCACAAATGACAAAGGATCTTCCAGTTCACAACAGTAAACATTTGTAGAAATAGAATGGAGGAGAAAGATTTCACATCAGTAACAGTGGATTTGCCACATCAGTATTTTTTCAGCCTGACAATAAAACAGTTATTAAATATTTTAGCTAAAAAATGGTAATTCTTCATAAACAATCCTTGACTTCTGTCAACACACATATGCAGGGTGAGCATTTGTGTTCTCACACATATTCAGTTATACATAGTTGTAAATTACTTTGATATAGGTCAGTTCAGTTTCTGACTGGGACTGATATTTTAAGAATTTTTTTTAGCATAACTTCACAAATAGTCACTCTACAATATCAGGTCTGTCTGCTTTATTCACAAGTCATTTTAGTGACTATCCAGTAAATATGTTACTGTTCAAAAACCATAAAGTAAAGGGGATCCAGGAGTGGATCACAATAAAATGTAGAGGTGCCTAGTGTCACATTTTGAAGAGCGAGTTGTCTGAGTGTCTCTCCCTTTTGATATTTAACCAACCCTACTCTTCCTGATTACTCAGTGCCAGCTGTCAAGTGTCATTTACCCAGGTGGCAAACAACTCACTGTGTAATTGATGGAAGTTGTCTGTTCAATTGTAGTGAAGATCAGATTGAAATACTGGCAGGTAATGCTGAACTTTAAGATATTCTGGAAGGATTTCTTCTTGTCAGGTGTGCTGATTTGACTTCATCATCATCTCAGGTCCAGGGCACAAAGTTCTCAGGTGACAGCAGCCAGTTTCTGGAGCAAGGTGTGGCCAAGTGAGATAACAATGCTCCATGTTTGGTTACCCCACACACATTCTTCCATCCCCTTGCCTCCAAGGAGGAGTAGGAGCTCAGATTGGTGCAGAAAAATCCATGCAGCAACACTGTTTTAGCCTGGATTTAAATTAACTTAGCCTGAATTTCTGTGAAAGACCATTTTTTTCCAATGCATAATTAATATAGAATGCTTTCTGCTGTTGGCAAAGGATTTTACTTAAGAACTCCAGGAATAGGGTAAAGGATATTTTTGGTCAGCTCTGCTGTGATTTCATAACTGAGAAATCTGTCAAATTTGAAAAGAAGACTTGAAACACTAGCTGAAATATAAGTTTTTCAGGTATTTTCTGTCTCTTCCTTGACTACAAATAAAATCATATTAGAGAATGGTATTGTGAATATCATTATTTTTTTCCTGAGTGCCTGATTAAGAAGGCAGATAAATCACACCAGCAGGTTGTGTCTGGTATGAACCAGACTAGTTTAGCTGCTGTTCTCCATCCCTTGCAATTTTTTGAAGCCTTCATGGTTTCATATAGAACCCACTTCTTCCTGAGAGAATTGTTTAAAGAGCTAGTTAGATGGAAGCACTATGGAAAAAGGAGAGATGAATTCTAGAGCATTTTGTGTGAGTGTTGACATGTTTCATTTGTGTTTGATGACCAGTTGCACATGCACAGATGGGAACACCTTTGTCATTAATCTCTCCTAAGCAGCAGTTTGTATGTGAGCATGTTCAAACATCACATACCTCAGCTTTTCAAATACAGAGCTCATTTTCTAATGCAAGGCTCACATTTGCAATAATTAATTGCAATATAATATAATGTCTACTCCAAGAACAACACAAACTACTTTTCCTTGCCTTCCTTTTAATATACCAGACTAAAATAGACACTGAGATATCTCAAACACAGCCATGACATTTGCCTCATTAGGTCTGCAAAACTATCTGCTGGGCATGAAAAGGTTTGGAAGGAAGGGAGATGCCAGAAGTAGCATGGGCAACACACAAAGAGAAAAAATGACACAATTGACAAGCACATGAATAGATGCCTTTAATAGCTGGATGCAACATAGAGCAGCTGTATGCAGCTTGGCATTTCTCTGGACTAATATACTAATTAACCAAAGGACGAAAAAAAAATAAAAAAGAAAAAGAAAGAAGTCACTGGTCTTTAGTTTGGAGGGTTGTGCAATATAGCAATTCTTTTGGTGTATCATCAACACCAATAAATGTTTGTGGAGAGACAGAAAGAAAGAGAACACCAGTCCATAGCAGAAATAGCATGCAGGGGGGAATGTTAAAGTTTTGTTCACGCTTACATCAGTCAGGTACTAAAAAGACTCAGAGTAGGATGAGTGTGGGGCAAAACACAGATTTTGAGACAACAGGAAGTTGTCACAACACTTCCACTGTTACTGGAAATTGGCATGATTTGCATAGTACTCAAAAGAGCTTTAGGGGAAAGTAATGAAACAGACTAGGCAGATGCTCAATTATTTTTTTCATAAACTATTGCTAAATATCACATAAAGAGTCAATATCACAAGTAAGATATCGCGAACAGAAAGAATATCCAATGAGATGAATTAATGAAATTTAGGAGTAAATAAGCTCTCTCCCCATTACTATAAGTGTAATTTTATATCACCTTTATATAAATTTAAAAAAAACAAAAAAAAAGTTTTTCCTCAGTTTCAAACCTGTGATTTAAAAGTGTGCAAGTCTTTTTACAGAAACAAATTCAGTCCCACTCATGCCTGTCCATTTGCATAGCATGCAGTTTCAAATGTGATTTATTAGTAAAATACATTCTTTAATGACTTGCCTTGTTTCTTAATGGGTTAATGTGGAAGCAGAGGGAAAAACTCCCCCCTTCCCATCTCCCCCACCTCATGCACTGGGACAATCTTAATGTTAAACCTGCTTTTACTGCACTGTGAGAACAGCTGTCTGAACCATATCAGCATTTTGCATGCATTGTAAACTCAGGGGAAAGAAAAATAAGTTAATTGAAAATGTGCTGCAGTTTGTGCCAGTCTCGTTCATGTCACCCTGAAAGAATTCCCACCCCTGACACACACTGCTTCAAGAGTTTACAGTTTATCTGTGAGACTCAAGATTTGCATTACATAGAAAGTGCCAGTTTTTTACAAATACATAGAAATCCAAAGTTTCCTACTCTTTTTTGTTGCTGGATAGGTTTGAAAACCCAGGAAGATGGTTATGAAGTAAAATCTAGATTAAATTAATTAAGATTAGTTTGTCATGTTGCTCAGAAGGGTAGAACCAGGTGACATTACTGAGTACAACAGCAAGAAAAATATTTTTGCTTAACAGTTATTTTCCACTTAGTCAAATTAAAAAATAAACCAATCAATCAACCAATGATGGCAACAATACTATATTTAAATTCACAAGATGATACAAGTTTTTTGCTAAAGGAATGAGATCTAAGAAGCTGTTCAGACCAAACCTTCTCAGTAGACTATGAGCTCTTCTATATTTATGGTTGGTAGAACTTACCAAGCTTCATTTTAATGTTCCTCCTAGTCATATTGGAACATAAAAATATTGAAATATAAAAATTACCTATATTCATATCAAATTTTCCTGATGGGTCTCAGAAAGATATCCAGAAAAATAAAATTTAAAAAACAAGATTGAAAATCAAGTGATTGATTCAGAGGATAAAAGATTTACAACTCCAAAATGGACTAATAGTTGTCATTAGCACTTATAGTCTTCCAATAATCAGTAGGAAAAGATTCACTGCTGGAACCACGAAAGATTACAGTGTTTTAATGACTACAGAATAATTACCACATGCAAGTATATAACCAAACTTTGCTCATTTACAAATTGGAGGGTAGCAGAGAAAGATGAATGGTGGGCTCACTTCTGCTTATTAAAGGCTTTTTTGTGTCAATGCATCAAAGGCAAAGAAACTAAAATCCAGTAGATGTAGGTCTCCAGGGAGGACAGCGAGTCAGGGATTTTCTGATGAAAGTTTTTTTTCCATAAAAATTGGATTGCCTGAAGGAATGTAGGAACCAGTTTAGATGAGAAGACCCTTTCTGGTTCAAAGAGGGAAAGGGGGGGGGGGGGAAATAGCTATTTTTCTCTTACCTCTAAATAAGTAAAATCGGTAAAAATTAGAGCACTTAACTGGAACACAGAACATCTCACCCAACTTCATCCCAGAGATCTCTCCTAGCCACTAAGCTGCTAAGAAAGCTTGACCATTTCTTTTGGAAAACAAAATTAAAACAAAGAGAAGAGAAGTGAAGAAAGTACGAGACATCTAAGGAAACCAACTGAGTGATGGTCACTGTGCTCACTTTAGATGTGAAAAATTAAGTCTGCAGTACACCTAATCAAGATAAAGTCAGCCCCTTAAAGTTCAAGCAAGTACCCTGCTAGCTTAGACAATGACTACCCTGATAAATATAAGAACTGGTCACTAGATTTCCAGGGAAAAGTTTGAGGTTTCCTGAGTGCATGATAATGTAATGATAGCAACAAAGTCCTGAGAAGCAGCAGCAGATAGGAGCACCTGAAGACTCACTTTTCATCACTGATTTGCACACCCAGTGTGAGTCATGCTAGGGACAGCACAAGTCTTACAGAACATACTTAAAATTCACATTACAGTGGCAATTGGGCTACAAGCTTCAAGGATGATTTTATGTCAGTTCTGGGTATGGACAAAATTACTTTTGCTGTCATTCTACTTTGTAAGAAGGCACAGAAAAATGGCACTGAGGCACAAGGTGTGCAGAGCAGCCCTCCACACACACTCCATTGGTTTCCCCAGCTGAGTCCATGCTCCATTAAGAAAATTAAGGATAAAATCCCCTTATTTCACTGCTCCAGGTGCCAGTTTGCTTTTCTTCCACTCAGTGCAGAATACCAACATATGTAAATCCTTTGAAACATTGCCACTGTGGTTTCTTTCTTCCCAAACAGACTGGGCTAAGCCACTGAGAGCCAATGGCTGACTCTACACTGGAGTAAATGGAGAGCAGCATCAGAGTGAGAGGAGATGCTCTAAATTTCAAATGGGCTTAGTTGATGTGAGACCACCATCCTTAACTAGTCTAATTACAGTATAGGGTTTGATTTGGAAAGTACATTTTTAATAAACATATCTTGAGGTGCATTGCATTCTTCTTGAAAAGGCTTCAGAAGTACAATTACACTTTACAGGTCTGTGAAAAAGAACAGATATGCCTTGTCTTTGGAATGGTGCAGCCCCCCTTCAGTAGTGCTGCCTCCTTGTGGACAAAACCGGTACTGCAGACCCCAACCCCCTCAGTAGTGTTGCCCCGTTGTAGGCAAAACCGGAACTGCATCCCCCTCCCCGAGTACTGCTGCCCCCTTGTGGAAAAACCAGTACAACAGAATCCCCCAAACCCCTTTTAGTGCTGCCCCCTTGTGGACAAAACTTCTATTACAATCCCTCCCACCAGAAGTGCTGCCCCGTTGTAGACAAAACCGTTACTGCATCCCCTTTGCCACAGGAGTGCTGCCCCCTTGTAGAAAAAACACGTACTGCAGCCCCCCGCCCTTCAGCAGTGCTGCCCCCCTGTGAACAAAACAGGTACTGCAGCCCCTCCACCAGTAGTGCTGTCCCCATGAGAACAAAACTGAAACTGCAGCCCACCCCTCCCCCCCAGTAGTGCTGCTTCATTGTAGACAAAAGAGGTACTGCAGCTCACCCCCAGTAGTGCTTCCGCCTTGTGGACAAAACCGACACTGCAGCCCCCCCAATAGTTCTGCCCCCTTGTGGACAAAAGCTGTACTGCAGCCCCCTGCACCAGTAGAGCTGCCCCCTTGTTGAGAAAACTGGTACTGCAACCCTAAGACCCCAGTAGTGCTGCCCCATTGTGGACAAAGCTGGTACTGCAGCCCCCCCTCTTCCAGTTGTGCTGACACCTTGTTGACAAAACCGGTACTGCAGCCCCCCCGCCCCGCCTCAGTAGTGCTGACCCCTTGTGGACAAAACCGGTAGTGCAGCAGGCCCACCCAGTAGTGCTGACCCCTTGTGGCAAAAATCGGTACTGCTGCCGCACCCCCAGATAGTGCTGCCCTCTTATTGACAAAACCGGTACTGCTGCCCCTCACTTTCAGTTGTGCTGTGCCCTTTTGGAACAAACCGGTACTGCAAACCCACCCCCCCAGTAGAGCTGCCTCCTTGTGGACAAAACAGGTACTGCTGCCCCGGCCCTAGGTAGTGCTCCACCCTTGTGGACAAAACCGGCACTGCAGCCCCCCCCCCCAAAGTAATGCTGCTTCCTTGTGGACAAAACAGGTAATGCAGCCCACCCCCTTCAGTAGTGCTGCCCCCTCGTGGAGAAAACCGGTACTGCCGCCCTGCCCCCAGGTAATGCTGCCCTCTTTTGGACAAAACCGCTACTGCAGACTCCCCACAGTAGTGCTGCTTCCTTGTGGACAAAACCTATACTGCAGCTCACCCCCCAGTAGAGCTGCTGCTTTGTGGACAAAACCGCCGCTGCAGCCCCTCCCCCCTCTTAGTGCTTCTTCCTTGTGAACAAAACCTATACTGCAGCCCCCTGCAACAGTAGTGCTGCCCCCTTGTGCACAAAACTGGCACTGCCACCCTCAGCCCCCAGAAGTGCTGCTCCGTTGTCGACAAAACCAGTACTTCAGCCCCCCCCTTTCACTACTGCTGCCCCGTCTTGGACAAAACTGGTACTGAAAACCCTCCACCCCAACCCAGTAGAGCTGCTTCCTCGTGGCCAAAACAGGTACTGCAGCCCCTCGTCCCTCAGTAGTGCTGCACCGTTTTGGTACTTCAGCCCCCCCCCCGACCTTTCAGTAGTGCAACCCCCTTTTTACAAAACATGTACTGCAGCCCCCTCTCCAGTAGTGCTGTTTCCTTGTGGATAAAACCGGTACTGCAGCCCTCCCTCTTCCAGTAGTGCTGCTCCCTTGTGGACCAAACAGGTACTGCAGCTCGCCCCCCCCAGTAGTGCTGTCCCCTTGTGGACACAACAGGTACTGCATCCTTCCCCACCAGTAATGCTGTCCCTGTGAAAACAAAACCAACACTGCAGCTCTCCCCCCCCCCCCCACCTGTAGTGCTGCTTTCTTGTGCACAAAACCTATACTGCAGCTCACCCCCCAGTAGAGCTGCTGCCTTGTAGACAAAAATGACATTGCAGCCCCTCCCACCCCTTAGTGCTGCTTCCTTGGGGACAAAACCTATACTGCAGGCCCTGCAGCAGTAGTGCTGCCCCCTTGTGCACAAAGCTGGTACTGCAGCCCTAAGGCCCCAGTAGTGCTGCTCTGTTGTTCACAAAACCCATACTTCAGCCCCCTCTTTCAGTAGTGCTTCACCCCTGTAGACAAAACAGGTACTGCAACCCATCTCCTCTTTCAGTTGTGCTGACCCCTTGTGGACAAAACCAGTAATGCAGCCCCGCCCCCCCTCATTAGTTCTGCTCCACTGCAGACAAAACCAGTACTGGAGCCTCTCGTCCCCCAGTACTGCTGACCCCTTATGGACAAAACCGGTACTGCCGCCCGCCCCATCAATAGTGCTGCTTCCTTGTGGACAAAACCGGTACTTCACCCCACCCACCACTAGTGCTGCCCCATTTTGGGCAAAAGCGGTACTGCAGCCCTTCCCACCCCCCTCTCCCCCCCGTAGAGCTGTCCCCTTGAGGACAAAATCGGAAGCCCAGACCCCCCGCTCAGTAGTGCTGCCCCCTTGTAGACAAAACAGGTACTGCAGCCCCTCCCTTTTTAGTTGTGCAGACCCTTTGTAAACTAAACTGGTAGTGCCCCCCCCCCCCCTTTCAGTAGTGTCCACCATTAGGTCAGAACCAGTACTGCAGCCCCCAGTTCAGTATTGCTGCTTCCTTGTGTACAAAACCGGTACTGCAGCCTCCCTTCCCTCAGTTGTGCTGACCCCTTGTTTACTAAACCGGTACTGCCGCCCCCCGCTTCAGTAGTGCAGCTTCCTTGTAAACAAAACTGGTAATGCACCCCACCCAACACTAGTGCTGCCCCGTTTGGGGCAAAACCGGTACTGCAGTCCCCCCCTGCCCCCCCCATAGAGCTGTCCCATTGTGGACAAAACTGGTAGTGCAACCCCCCTCCCCCCCCTCACTATTTCCGCTCCCTTATGGACAAAACCAGTACTACCGCCTCCTAGTGCTGCTTTCTTGTGGACAAAACAAGGAATGAAGCCCCCCCATCAGTAGTGCTGCCCCCTTGTGCAAAAGATCAGTAGTACTGCCCTCACCACAGGTACTGCTGTCCCCTTGTGCACCAAACTGCTACTGCAGCCCCCCCCATTTCAGTAGTGCTGCTCACTTGTAGACAAAACCGATGCTGCAGGCCTTCCCCACCACTGCTGCCCCCCTTGTGAACAGAACCAGTCCTGCAGCCCCGCTCCTCACTAGTGCTGCCCCCTTGTCGACAAAACCAGTCATGCAGCCCCCCCCCCATTGAGCAGTGCTTCCCCCTTGTAAACAAAACCAGTTCTGCAGCCTCCCTCATGAGTAGCGCTGCCCCCTTGTGGATGAAACAGGTACTGCAGCCCCCCCCCCCCTCTAGTTCTGCCTCATCTTGGAAAAAAACGGTACTGGAAACCCTCCACCCCACCCCAGTAGTGCTGCTTCCTCGTGGCCAAAGCCGGTATTGCAGCCCCCCTCCCTCAGTAGTGCTGCCCCGTTTTGGACAAAACCAGTACTTCAGCCCCCACCTTTCAGTAGTGCAGACCCCTTTGGACAAAACATGTACTGCAGCACCCCTTCCCATATTGTTGCTTGCTTGTGGATAAAACCGGTACTGCAGCCCTCCCAGTACTGCTGCTAACTTGTGGACAAAACCCGTACTGGAGCCCCACCCCCCGCCCGAAGTGCTGTGCTCCTGCGGAGAAAACCGGTACTGTAGCCCCCTCTCCCCACTAGTGCTGCCCCCTTGTGAAGCCGGTACTGAAGCTCCCAGCACCAGTAGCGCTGACCCCTTGGGAAGAAAACCAGTACTGCAGCCCCCCCACCAGCAGTGCTGCCCCATTGTAAACAAAACCGTTACAGCATCCCCTTTGCCACAGTAGTGCTGCTTCCTTGGAGACAAAACACATACTGCAGCTCACCCACCCCCCAGTAGTACAGATTTTATTGGAAAAAACAAGTACTGGAGCTCGCCCAACCCTCAGTAATGCTGACCCCTTGTGGACAAACCTGGTACTGCAGCCCCTCACCCAGTAGTGCTGACCCCTTGTGGTCAAAACCAGTACTACAGCTCCCCCACGAGTAGTGCTGCCCATTGTGGACAAAACCGGTACAGCAGCCTTCTCTGGTAGAGCTGCAGCTTTGTGGACAAAACTGGCACTTCAGCCCCCACCCCAGTAGTGCTGTATTTTAGTGGACAAAACTGGTACTGCCGCCCCCCCCCCCCCCCCACTAGTGTTGCCCCCTTGTGAACAAAAACATTACTGCAGACACCCTTCTTTCAGCAGTTGTGCCCCCCTGTGGAGAAAACCGGTAATGCAGTTCTCCCATCAGTAGTGCTGTCCCCTTGTGGAGGAAACAGGAACTGCAGACCCCCCCACCAGTAGTGCTGTTGCCATGACAACAAAACCGACACTGCAGCCACCCCCCCCCCCCACCAGTAGAGCTGCTTCCTTGTGGACAAAACCTATACTGCAGCCCCCTACAGTAGTAGTGTTGTCCCTCTTGTGGACAAAACCAGTACTGCAGCCCTAAGCCCCAAGTTGTTCTGCCGCGTTGTGGATAAAACCAGTGTTCAGCCCCCCTTTCAGTAATGCTGCCCCCTTGTGAATAAAACTGGTACTGCAGCGCCCCCCACCAGTAGTGCTTCCTCATTGTGAACAAAACCTGGTAATTCAGCCCCCTGCCTCCCCCCCAGTACTGCTGCTCCGTTGTGGACAAAACCGGTACTGCAGCACCCACCCTTTCACTAGTATTGACACCATTTGAACAAAACCAATACTGCAGTACCCACCCTTTCACTAGTGTTGACACCATTTGAACAAAACCAATACTGCAGCCCTTCCCTTCAGTATTGTTGCCCCCTTGTGACCAAACCTGTAGTGCAGCCTCCCTTTCCCCAGTAGTGCTGCCTCCTTGTGGACAAAACCGGTACTGCACCCCACCCACCAATAGTGCTGCCCCGTTTTGGGCAAAACCGGTTTTGGAGCTCCCCCCTTTTAAGTAGTGCTGCACCCTTGTGAGCAGAACCGGTACTGCAGCTCCAAGCACCCAGTAGTGCTGCCCCATTGTGGACAAAACCAGTACTACAGCTCGCCCTCCCTCAGTAGTGCTGCCTTCTTGTAAATAAAACCAGTACTGCAGCCCCGTGCACCAGTAGCGCTGCCCCCTTCTGGACAAAACAGGTAATGCTTCCCCCCCTTTCACTACTGCAGCCTCCTCTTGGACAAAACTGGCACTGGAAACCCTTCACCCCACCCCAGTAGTGCTGCTTCCTCGTGGCCAAATCCGGTATTGCAGCCCCTCCTCCCTCAGTATTGCTGCCTCCTTTTGGACAAAACCGGAACATCAGCCCTTCCCTTTCAGTAGTGCAGCCCCCTTTTGGACAAAACATGTACTGCAGCCCTCCCTCCAGTAGTGCTGCTTTCTTGTAAATAAAACCAGTACTGCAGCCACCCCCCCCCCCCGGATAGTGCTGCACACTTGTGGACAAAACAAGTACTACACCCCCTCCCTCCTCACTAGTGTTGCCCCCTTGTTGTGAAAAACGTTACTGCAGACAGCCCTCCTTCAGCAGTGCTGCTCCCTTGTGGTGAAAATTGGTAATGAAGCCCCTCGCACCAGTAGTGCTGCCCCCTTTTGGACTAAACCAGTACTGCAGCCCTCCCACCAGTAGTGCTGTCCCCTTGTAAACGAAACAGGCACTGCACCCTCCCCTTCCAGTACTGCTGCTTCCTTGTAGACCAAACACGTACTGCATCTCCCCCCCCACCCCAGTAGTGCTGCTTCCTTGTGGACAAAACAGGTAGTGCAGCTCACCCACCAGAAGAGCTGCTGCCTTGTGGACAAAACAGACACTGCAGCCCTTCCCCACCAGTAGTCCTGCTTCATTGTGGAGAAAACCTATACTGCAGACCCCTGCACCAGTAGTGCTGCCCCCTTGTGGACAGAACCGGTACTGCAGCACCCCTTTATGTAGTTCTTCCCCCTCTAGACAAAAGAGGTACTGCAGCTCTAATCCCCCAGCAGTTCTGCCCCATAATGGACTAAACCAGTACTTCAGCAACCACCTCCAGTAGTGCTGCTTCCTTGTGTATAAAACTGGCACTGCAGCCCCACCCCTATTAGTGCTGCCCCCTTGTGGACAAAACTTGCACTACAGCTCGCCCTCCCTCAGTTGTGCTGCCTTCTTTTAGACAAAACAGGTTCAGCAGTGCCCCTCCAGTAAAGCTCATTCCTTCTCAACAAAACCGGTACTGCAGCCCCCCCCTTCCCATAGTGATGCTTCCTTGTGGACAAAACCGACACTGCAGCCCCTCCCCCCCAGTAGTTCTGTTTTGTTGTGGACAACAATGGTACTGCAGCAGCCCCCTTTCAGTTGTGTTTCCACCATTTGTACAAAACCAGTACTGCAGCCTTCCTTCCTTCAGTTTTGCTGTCCCCTTGTGGACAAAACCGGTACTGCACCCCACCCACCACTAGCGCTGCCCCGTTTTGGGCAAAACTGGTACTGCAGTACCCTATCCTTCCCCCCAACCCCCTTGTAGACCTGTCCCATTCTGGACAAAACCGGTAGTGCTTCCCCGCCCTCAGTAGTTCTCCCACCTTGTGGACAAAACAGGTAGAGCCCCCCCCCCCCACAGTAGTGCTGCTTTCTTGTGGACAAAACAATTAATGCAGCCCAGTCCATCAGTAGTGCTGCCCTCTTGTGGACAAAACCGGTACTGCTACCCTCCCCCAGTAGTGCTGCCCTATTGTGCACTAAACTGGTACTGCAGCACCCCCCATTTCAGTAGTGCTGCCCCCGGTGGACAAAACCAATGCTGCACCCCCCCCACCAGTGCTGCCCCCTTGTGAACAGAACTGGTACTGCAGCCTTCCTTTTCAGTAGTACTTCCCTCCTGTAGACAAAAGAGGTACTGCAGTCCTAAGTCCCCAGTAGTGTTGCCCCCTTGTGCACCAAACCGGTACTTCAGCCCCCCCTTTCAGTAGTGCTTCCCCCTTTGTGGACAAAACTGGTCCTGCAGCTCCACTTTTCAGTAGTAGTTCCCCCTTGTAGACAAAAGAGATACTGCAGCCCTAAGACCCCAGTAGTGCTGCCCCGTAATGGACTAAACTGGTACTTCAGAACCCCCCTCCTCTAGTGGTGATTCCTTGTGGATAAAATCGGTACTGCAGCTTCCCTGGCATTAAGACTGCCCCCTTGTGGACAAAACCAACACTGCAGCCCCTCCCCCCCACTAGTGCTGCTTCCTTGCAAACAAAACCTATGCTGCAGCTATTCTGCACCAGTAGTGCTGCCCGTTGTTGACAAAACCGGTACTTCAGCCCCCCCCTTTCAGTAGTGCTGCTCTCTTTTGGACAAAAATTGTACTGCAGTGCCCCCCTCTTTCACTTGTGATGATCCCTTGTGGACAAAACTGGTACTGCACCCCCCCCCCCCCAGTAGTGCTGCTTTGTTGCCAACAAAACCAGTACTGCAGCCCCCCCCTTTCAGTACTGTTGCCACCATTTGGACAAAAACAGTACTGCAACCCCCCCATTCAGTCTTGCTGCCCCCTTGTGCACAAAACCGGTACTGCTGCCCCCCCCCCCCTTCAATAGTGCTGCCTCCTTGTGGACAAAACCAATACTGCACCCCACCCACCACTAGTACTGCCCACTTTTAGGCAAAACCAGTTTTGCAACACCCCTCCCCCCAAACTAGTCCTGCACCCTTGTGGACAAAACCAGTACTGCAGCTCCTCTCTCCTCACTAGTGTTGCTCCCTTGTGGTGAAAAACGTTACTGCAGACAGCCCTCCTTCAGCAGTGCTGCTCCCTTGTTGTGAAAATTGGTAATGAAGCCCCCTGCACCAGTAGTGCTGCCCCCTTTTGGACTAAACCAGTACTTCAGCCCCCCCTCTTCCAGCAGTGCTGCTTCCTTGTGGACCAAACAACTACTGCAGCTCCCCTACCAGGAGTGCTGTCCCCGTGTGGACAAAACCCATACTGCAGCCACCCTCCCAAGCTCGACCCCAGTTCCGCCGCCAGGACACTCCTGCCGCAGCAAAGGCGCCATTTCTAGAGCGCCTGTGGGGCCCGGGAGTGGTGACAGCGGCCGGAGCCCGTGAGGCGGTGGCAGAGCTCGGAGGCGGCCCCAGCACCGTGGACGCCGCGTTTGGTTCCTCAGTGGCTCGGAGCTCGCTGTGGGCAGAGGGTGCGGCCGGGGGCTCTGGTGGGTTCGTTGTGCCATGCCCGGCCCGCGTTCCCCCCGGGCTGAGGGCGCTGCGGGAGCGGCTTCCCGCGGTCTCCTTCCCGCCACGGCCTCGGGGGTACCACAGTGGTGGCGGTACCGTCCCCGGGATGCTGCGCTGGGGCCTCCTCCGAGTTTCGCCGCCGCCTCACCGGGCTCCGGCCGCTGCCACTGTCTCGGTCGCACACAGACGCTACAGCAATGGCGCCTTTGCTGCACCAGGGGTGCCCTGGGGACAGCACCAGCCCCTGGCTTGTCCCGCTCTGCCCAATCAGCGCGGACAACTAGGAGTGACAGCACAATCAGCCAATCGCAGCAAGGGGCGGGCTCTGTGCACCTCATGAACTCCTGTTCCTTTCCCGCGCTCTGCCATTTCTTGGAACCCTCGTCTGAGGAGCGACTCCGCGCTGGGCCCGGCCCGGGCATGGGGCCCGGGATGAGCGGGAGCTGCGGGCGGTGGGAACTGGCGGTCAGTCCGGGATGGAGCCGGGAGCCACCTGGAGCCCCAGCAGGAATCCGAGCCAGGCAAGGGATGTTTGAGAGAGGCCCCGGGGCTGTGCAGGAAAATTCACGTTGCCAGAGGTTTGTGTGCCCAAAGGAGACAGAGGAGTCCTGTAAAAGTGACTTTATTAATGAACAAAGGGAGAGGCTATGGGCATTTGTCTTGCTGTTTCTAAAACGCAGCCTCCTTTTTACCCTCATTTTCCGGGCTGCATATCCCTATCCTTTTCCCGAAAAAAGAAAAAACATTTGGAGGGTTCAGGTTTCCCGATCTGCCTGCTGCATGTTCTCCTTATTATGCACCCCTCCTTTAGTATAGCATCTGATTTTCATGGCTTTGTTAAGTGTTTCTCCTTCTCGAAGTTCAGGAATTGAGCAGGATCTTGGGTGAGCAGCAGTCCATGTGAATTAATAACATTTTCTGAAGTGAAGATTTCTCCCATTGCTTTCCCATGTACACGTTTCTGTCCCTATCCCCATGGCAATTTCACTCACTGACCCTGTATTTTCCTTCCTGTGTGTTTCTTGATTTTGGGATTATTCTCAGTCCCTCACTCCCTGTCCTTTTGTAGCCGTTTCTGGATCAGGCCTGGCTGCCACCTGCATCCCCTTGCTCAGCTGCTGAATGAGCTGCTCTCAGCAAGGTGTCTGCATGGAAAAAGATGAGAGTTGCTGCAGCACATCAGAGGAGGAACAGCATTTGTTTAACCCATGGTCTGCCAGGGAACTACGAAAATGTGTCCCATTGCTATTCTTTCCCTGTTTGGACTGGTGCATGATCTACTTTCTTGTTTCCTTTGTGACCTGTTTTACCACTTTTCAGTTATCATTTATTTGGAAACAGCAGTTTGAGTCATTTAATTTTCCACAACCTTGTTCTCCTTCTGTGAATAGGTGATGTTCTTTTCCCTGGATTTGTCAGCAGGAAGGTCAGGAGCTGGAGGTGGCCAATTGATTGTTATTTCAAGGACTGATAATATATTCCTTAGTACATAATCATAATAATAGCAGTAATAACAGCAACAACTTCCACAATAATAATAGTATGAATATTAATCATAATAGTAAGAATGAGAATAATATTTTGTTTTTAATCTAATTGTCCTAATCAAAATAGGGGTGGATTTTCTTTCTCCTCATGTGAATTCATTAAGGTTCCCAGGGGCTTGTCCATGGTGTTATAGGATTTGTTCTGGTGTCTTTGTATCTTTTCTCCATTTTTGGGCACTTTCTCCAGCCAGGTCTGCATCAATTGACCACTTTTCTCTAATGAAATCTTCAAATACTTGGATTCTCAAATGATTTCTCTGGATTAGCAAAAACACCCCAATACTCTAATACACCCGATCTAATAGACAGCGACAGCATATGTTGGAATGGGGAGAGGGGTGATTCTCTCCCACTTTTTTTAGTCAAATTTTCACAACGTTCTTCATCTGGTATTTCCCTTTGCAATTTATCCAATTTTTGTTGCAGTTAGATATCCTCACCATGGGCTCTGTGTTGAGCTGTGCAAATTCCATCTGTGCAAGCAGGCAGAGCATGGGGTGAGGGCCAGAGGGAATCAGCACAATTGCCCCCCCAGGCAAGAAGACCCAGGTAGCTTGTCCACACTTTGCCCCAGCAGGGTTAATTTGTTTTTCTAAAGCTTCTCTCCTGGCTGTCTGGAACCCCTGCTTCTCTTCCAGGGCAGCCATTGGATGACTCCTATGTGCCACTCCCACAATCTGCTTTTTTCTTTTTTTTATTGACAATATTCTATTAACATTTTATCTGTTAAAGTGTCACCTTTGAAGCTTTTCCAGTGTTGCAAAATCCATCCGAAAGGTGAACATTGAATAACCCCTACTGAAATTTTGCCATCAGTTAAATTAACACACATATATACAAAAAAAATTCCAATGCAAATGGTCAAACAATGCATATGGGGAGGAAAAGGTGGGATTGTACAGGACATGGAGGAATAATAGGAGGAAGAGGAATGTGGGAAGAGTAGGGACACATGAGGAGGAGGAGCAGAAACAGGAAAGAGCAGAAGGTTCCACCCCTCTCTGTATCTGCAGCCTCTCCCCAGGCCCCCAGAGCGTTGTCCCCATCACATGCATCCAGTGACCAGAGAGAGGGATTCATGATTTTAGAGGGGTGAATCTTGGTGTTTCTGACATTTATAGGGATAAATACTCATATTTTTCTTTTTGACAGGCGTTCAATCTTTATATTTTGTTGGGGGGGTTTGTCCAAATCTTGCTGTTGGGTGGATTTTTCATCTGTGTTATGATGTTTGGAGCATTTTTGGGCTAAATCTTGGTGTTTTGGAGGTTCTTATACACACAGGATGCCCAATGTCTTCCTGAGTTGTACTTGCGCAAGGAGGAGCCCCCAGCCCAAGGCCCTCTCCTCTTGTTTTTTCCCCAAACCAGGATTTTTCATTCCTGAGGCATTGACAGATGGAGGAGGAGGAAAAGTCCCAGAGATCCCTCACGAGGAGGGGCTGCAAAACCAGCCCTGGGAGCATCAAGGAGAAAGAACCTTCCCTGTGCCAGGAAGGCGGCCGAAGACGCAGGCAGAGCTCAGAGCTGGTGGAGAAGCCTCATGGAGGGGAGAAGCCCCACAAGTGCTTGGAATATGGAAAGGGTTTCAGCTACAGCTTCCATCTGATCCAGCACCAGAGGAGCCACACAGGGGAGAAGCCCTGCGAGTGTGAGGAATGTAGGAAGGGTTTAAGCCAAAGCTCAGACCTGATCAAACACCAGAGGATCCACACTGGAGAGAGGCTTTACAAGTGTGGGAAATGTGGGAAGAGCTTCAGTGACATCTCGACTCTGACGTGGCACCTGGTGATCCACACAGGGGAACGGCCCTACACCTGCTTGGGATGTGGGAAAAGCTTTGGGTGGATGTCCACCCTGAGAAGACACCGGCACATGCACACTATGGAAAGGCCCTACGAGTGTCCTGAGTGTGGGAAGAGCTTCTCACAGAGCTCAACCTTGAACCGTCACCAACGGGGTCACCACTAAGGGAAGCCCTGTGAGTGCCCTGACTGCAGGAAGAGCTTCGTGCTCTGCTCTGACTCCATCCCCATGGGAGGATCAGTGTGAGTATACTACAAGCCATTTAGAGCTCTCAAAATTGGCAGAAAGTATCATGATCTTCTCTAATATGGGCTCCCTATGTCCTTCACTGTGAGGCCCCACTCCAAGGTCAGAGCCTGTTGGAGTGTGTAAAATAGAAGCCTCTCTGAGTGCCTCAGAGAGAGAGAATGCAGGGATTTAATGAAAGCCTTTACAGAAATTAAAATACATTAAGTCACACAGACATGAAGTAGAAGTGTAAGTTTTAGTTTTAAGTCAGGAATATTATTTCAGGCCATAAATATGAAGTAGAAGTTTTAAGTAAGAATATACTCAAAGTGCCTTAAGAGAGTAAAAAGCCCTAAAATCTTGTTAAAAGTTCAGGAACTTAGTCCCAGACTGTCCTAGGTTACAGTGTGAAGATGTGCCCAAAAGTATGTATTCTATCAGCATCTTCATGAAGTGTTGAAACCAGGTGCAGCAGAGTTCCTTATCTCCATGGGAGATCTCTTTTAATGGGACATCTGTTAAAAATCAGGTGGGGCAGTGTTCTTTATCTTTTCTTGGACCCCATCCTTCCTTTAGGAAGATATCATCTGTTAATGGCCGTTGAGTCCCACTGCATGACTGATAAAATGACATCATCCCATTGTGAGATGCTCCATGCAGGGGAAGGAGCCAAGGATAAAATCGTAGATAAAATCTGGAAATTTAGGAACACCAAGGTGGCCTTTTCCCAGAGGTATAGGAATCTTTCCTCTGGATTCCAGAGGAAGACCAGACCTTTCCACATCATCACTGGACCTTTGGAAAACTGCAGCCTTCTACAAAACCACTACTGCAAGAGAGCTACATCTGTCGCTCCAGGAGGACTGCAGACACCATTAATGGGACTGCTACCAGCACCCTAACTGACAGGGTGTCAGCTTGTATTCTTTGTCAGTGTTTGGGGTTTAGTTTTGTTTGGGTTTTTTTGTACTATATTTTTATTTTAATTTTCCTAGTAAACAAACTGTCATTCCTATTCCCATATCGTTGCCTGAGACCTGCTTAATTTCAAAATTATAATAATTTGGAAGGAGGGAGTTTACATTGTGCATTTCAAGAGAGGCTTCTGCTTTTCTTAGCAGACATGTCTTTCAAACAAAGAGAAATTTTGGCGCCCTCTGTGGGGCACGAGGGCATCGAGAGAAAAAAGTGTAACAGTTCTTGAGTGACCTAATTTTTGTGTGATGGATATAAAACCCCATTAGGTGGCATCATGTGGTCTGGCTTGCCCTGTTTCAGGTGGCACGTGGTCTTGGCTATATTTCTCCCATTTGCAGGCCCTGATCTAAAGAGGGGCCCTTGAACTAAGGCTGCTGTGGCTGTGTTGGGTGTTGGGTTTGTTCCCTTCCTGTTTCTCTCTGTGGAATTTTCCCTGTTATGATGCTAAGGAAGCTTGTCGTGCTGCACCCTTGCTCATGATGGCAAGTGACAAAAGAGATGGGGAGTAGCTGGGCAGGGTCTGGCCCTTGTGCTCACTGGTGGGGTCAGAGGAAGATGTCTGGGGGCTGCTCACTTCCACCCCCACCATCCCAACACCAGGAGCCAGGTTCTCTGCTGTGGGACACTGCACCGCTGCCTGCCCCTCTCCAGCTGCTGCCTCTGCACATGCAGCCGAGTGCCACAACCCCTGTGGTGAGCGGGGAGTCCTTCCTCCATCCCTTCTCCCACCTGGGACATTGCTGACATTGTCCCAGCCTTCCACGGCTGCGTGGGACCTGCCCTGCACCCACCACTGGTACTGAGCACAGGAAAAGTGTCTGTGGCCAAAAAGGACTGGGGCTGAGTTGCTGTTCTGTTTGTTGTTCATTTTCATAGCTGCTGTTGTTTTTGTTTGTCTGGTTAGATATATTAGTAAAGAGCTGTTGCTCCTACCCCCATACCTCTGCCTGAGAGCTCCTGATGGCAAAATTATAACAATTAGGAGGGAGGGGGTTTACATTCTCCATCCTGGAAGGAGCTCTTGCCTTTCTTGACAAATACCTGTCATCCAAACCAGGACAGATTTTGGTGCCCAGACAGTGGGGCCTGAGGGCATTGAGAGCAGGGTGCAAAAAGGAATAACAGTTCTTGAGTTACCTAAGGTTTTGTGTTAGGTGGCACCACATTGTCCAGGTTAATCTGGCTTGGGCTCCATGTGATCACAGATGCATCTCTCCCATTTGCAAGCCC
Organism: Erithacus rubecula; assembly: GCF_903797595.1. Taxonomy (NCBI): domain Eukaryota; kingdom Metazoa; phylum Chordata; class Aves; order Passeriformes; family Muscicapidae; genus Erithacus; species Erithacus rubecula. Next base: position 66,040 of record NW_027635910.1, read on the forward strand.
TTATTTGAACATTGGCCTCCTCACCAAAATCACTAATATTCAGTTTGTTTGGTGGGTTGATCGGTGGGGCACTGATGGATTTTTAACTTCCTCTGGAACATAGTCACATGGATCTAGAGGTATCACACTCTAACCGTGTGGTTTTGGAGTTACTTCAATAATGGCACTTACTGTGAGGAAGTGACAGCAGGGGAAATCTTCCCCCAACCCATCACCCAATTTTTTCAGTTCACCCCAGTAGTTTTCAAGGAGTTCAGATCCACTTTAAATGCTAATGATATCACACAGTGCCTGGTGTTGCTGATAGGCCTGTTCTATTTAGCATTCAAAGATAAGGGGGGATTGACTGGGATAACAACCCTGATACCTAACCCAGGAAATAGGGATGCTGCCCTAAAGCCTGATGCTGCCCTAGAGCCAGACCCAGCCCCAGAGACCAGGGATGCTGCCCCAGAGTCTAAGGATGCTGCCCCAGGCCCTGACCATGCCCCACAGCCCACCACAGAAAGGAACCACCTGGAGCTGGATGGGGGTTCTAGTGAAGGAGATGGGCGAGATGCTGAAGGAGCACTTTTCCTCAGCTGGTGAGAAACCCTCAACCCTCCTCCTGCTTTAAAGAGGGAGAGTCTGATGGGGCTGCAGTGCCGTGATCCTCCCCACTCTCTGACCATTCTTCTGGCTACCTCTGAGTCAGAGATGGAGGGAATTTGGCATAGAGAAAGCAAAAGACCAAGGAAGCTCTTCTTCCCAGGATAATCCAAGCTTTATTCCTGAAGGGGTCCAGGGGAAAAAGAGGGCAAACAAAGGAGTGGTGAGGAATTTCAAATCTTAGGTCAGGGGAGGGGAAACTGAGTTGCACCCAATGGGGTTGAACTGGTGGGGAGGGGCTAAGGGAAGGCTGAACCAACTTCACAGAATTTAGCGGAGTTCAGTACAAAACATTATTCTCGATCTCAATCAGTGAAATACAACATCTCCCCATTTTTTGTTTAACAAAGTTAAATGCATCAGGCTTTCTCTAAAAGGAAAAACAAACAATTTTAAAGCTTGCTAAAAGTCTCTGTGTCTGCTGGAATGTAGCCACATCGTAGGAAGATTTTCTGTCCTCCTTCCAGTGGTGTCTTCTTTTTGAAGCAATGGCAACTTGCTTCTCCTCTCCTTCTGCTGGAGCTGGATTTTTTGGAACAAAAGGTTTCACCCACTTCTGGGGAATCCAGCAAGGACCCAAGGGAGTGGCTACGCATGCATAACCACATCCCCAGGTAAGGAGCTCACAGAGATCCTTGGTTTCCCAAGTTTCTGGGTCCCTAATCAAGACTGGTGGATGCTGGGACAATTTGAACTGATTACCACTGTAAAAGTGACATACCACAAGTGCACTTATATTTTCAAATGAACAATTTAGAAAATTGATAGTAAACATGGCTTTGCAGAGCTTCTGCTGTTAAGACATCCACACATTTGAACTGCTCTGTTTTTCCAGGACCTGCTTGGGTGTCTGATGGGCACGCTTGATCACACCTTGGCCTGTGGGGGAGTGGGGGATGCCAGTTTTATGTTCCACTCCCCAAGGCTGGACAAATTCTAGGAACTTCTTGGATGCATATGCTGGGCCATTATTGCTTAATTTCCCTAGGGATCCCCAGCACTGAAAAGGCTTGCACTAGGTGTTCTTTGGCATGAACAGTCTTTTCTCCTGCATGGGCAGAGGCATAAACTGCACCTGAATATGTGTCAATGCTTACATGAATATATTGGAGGCGACCTGTGGGATCTCTTTGTGTTCTCCGACGGTTCTTAGGGACAAACTCCAGAGCCCAGTATAAGCTTGTTATGGGTTGATGTTTTGACTAGCTCCTCTCCCTGCCCCCGCCATGGAGCTGCCGGTCCCTCCCCCGGGCTGTTTTATCTAGGCTGGTGTTTCGGCTGGCCTGCTGCTGCTGCTTGCTGCCCCCCGCCGCTTTAGCTGCCCCCCACTTGCATTTGCTTGCCCTGGGTTTGCTTTTGCTCTCCCTGGGCTTGCTTTAGCTTGCTCCCGGCTGCCCCTCTCCCTCTCTCCCTTCTCCTCATCCCTAAGATTTGCACCAGCTCCAGAGGAGACGGATCTGAACTTCGGAGGCCACCTCTGGAAGTCTGCCCAAGAAGCTCTGCTGCCCTTGCCGGCGAAGATCTGCCGAGTTCATCTCAATCTGGGTCTGTGCTGGGAAGTGTTTCTTTTGTATTTTGTTAATAAAAAGTTTTTTCCACTTTCCCCTGAAGAAAATTCTTTCCGAGCTTGGTGAAGGAAGGAATTGTAAGGGGGGGAGGGGGTCCTTTGGAGGTCTTTTTCCTAAAATTTGTCCTAAACTTGGACAACCCTGGGGACCCCCCACCTTCTCCTGCAGCTCCAGGAGGATGAACCCCAACATGGAGCCCCCAAACCCCAGCAGCGTCTTTGAGGCGGGGGTCTGTTGGCTGCTTTTTGGATCTATGGGAGTCATGACGACTGAAAATTCCCCTGACAGCCCCACAGCCACTCCTGGACCCCTCAGACCATCCTACAGCTCTTAGCCAGGACCCTAACCCCCACATCTACTAACAGTGATTGAATAAAATGCACTTACTCGTACTTTCCACTCACCCTTTGAATAATCAATGATATTTTTCACGATTTCCCCCCATTAGGGATTCAATTCAGTGTGGATTGAGAGATGCCTGTATCTATCAAGAAACACACCTGTTCTCAATCTGGATCCATCTTAAAAGTTAACAAGGGCTCCAGTGTGCTAGCTCACTGGTATAACAGGAACCCCTGATGCTCCTAACAATCCGTCTGCATTATCCTCTGTACTTCTTCTAGTTCCCCTCACAACTGCCTGGGGGTATTCATTTTCCCACAGCTCACAACCATTCATTTTTCCACTGAACCAAACAAAACTTTTAAAAGAAAATCCCAGTTTTTTAACATACAATCTGTTTTTCCAGATGTTTTTTCCTCCCTATGCTCACTCTCCTTATCACAAGCCATGTCCCAGAGCTGGTCCCTGTCCTACTGCACTGTCCAAACCTGCTCCTCCCCCACCAGCACTCTATCACATGATTCCATTGTCTTGTCTATCTGCTCCTCTCTCTCCTTTTTCTTTTCTCATTCTTCCATGCCAACCTAACTTTATACCTTCTACACGTTTCCTCCCAATTTTCTTTCTGACTGGGGTCAGGGAATGGACATGGGGGACAGGGAATGGACACGAGGGACAGCAAAGGCCTTGGGGCTGCAGGGATGTTCACACTGGGGCAGCGCCAGCACAGAGCTTCAGATCACAATTAGCCCCGAGGAAAACGCTGGGGAAAGGCTCCAATTCTGCCTTTCTTTACTCCTTGCTGTGAAGGGTCTGAAATAAAAGGGGAACAAAGAGGGCCCAACTCCTGCTTTGGCTGGAGCACCATGCCTGGGGCTATGAGGTGTCATGAGGGGCAATGGGGGGCCATGGGGACCTGTGAGGGGCAATGAGGGCCCATTAGGGTCTGTGAGAGGCTTTGGGAGGCCAGGCAGCTCATAGAACCAGGGGTCCATTGTGATACTGTGGAACCAAGGAGATCATTATCAGCAGTATGGAAACTCACAGAACCATGAGAGGCAATTGTGGCACAGCAAGGCTTTGTGGAGCTAAAGAGACCCTGGTGACACTATGGAACCTCATGGGACCATAGGTCCATTTTTTCACAGTAGCCACAGCAGGGCTGAAGAACCATGGAGATCATTGTGGTGCTCCCCAGCCTCATCGAATCAAGGCATCAATGTTATGCTACTGAACCTCATGGAGCAAAGGCTCCATTGTGACACTGCAGGACCAAGGAGATGGCTGTTGATAGAATGAAAGCTTGTGGAACCAAACATCATGGTGACATTGTGGGGCCTCATGGAACCGTGGAGACCATTATGACACTTCAGGATCCATTGGAACTAAGGGAACATTGTGACATTGCAGGGCCTTGTGTAACCAAGGGGTCGTTGTTGCACGGCAGGGCCTCATGGAATCAAGGGGATCATAGTGACATTGTGGGGCTCCATAAGGGGCCGTGGGGCTCTATAAGGTGCTGTGGGGCTCCATGGGACCACGGGGTCATTCTCACTCTGTGGAACCAAGGATACCATTGTTACACTACAGGCCATCATAGAACCAAGGAGGCCATTTCGAACCAGGGGAACTTGCTGAGACTATTATGACACTTCAAGAGCCACTGTGGAACTGCAGGGCCTTGTGCAACCAATGAGACCATTGTGACATCACAGGGCCTCATAGGAGCAAGTGGCCATTGTGACACTATGGGGCCTTGTAGAACTGAGGGGCCATTGTGACACTGTGTGGCACCATGGAACCAAGGAGACCAGTGTGGAACTACAGGGCTCTGTGGAACTAAGAATTCAGGTTAACAATAAGGGGCCCAAAGCAATCTAGGGGCCATTCTGTACTTCAGGGCTTCATGGAACCAAGGTGCTGTGGTGGCACTGTAGAACCAAAAGAGACCATTGTGACATCGCAGGGCCTCATAGAACCAAGGCAACCATTGTGCCACTGCAAGGCCTCGTGGAAGCAAGGGGCCAGTGCAACACATCCAAGCTTGGTGGAAGCAAAGGGCCATTGTCATCCTAGGAACCCAATAGAACCAAGGGCTCATTTTGAGACTGTGCACCCTCACAGAATCAAGGGACCATTGTGGCATTGCGCAGTCCCATGGAAAGAAGGAAACCATTTTGACACGGCAAGGCCTCATGGAATCAAGGGCCATTGTGCTACTGTGGAGCTAAAGAGACTATTGTTATATTGCTGGGCCTCATGGAAACAAAGATCTCTTCTGATACTATAGGGCCACTTGGAACCATCGTCCCAGGAGGTGGGGATTCTACCTAGACAGCCATCATCGGTGCGGGGCATGATTTAAAAAGAAAATTCTACCCCTCCACCCTGTAGGGCGTGCTCCTGCAAGCCTGGGAAAAGACACTCCACTCATTTTGTCAGATAAGGAATGGCCCTGGAATGATCTTCTTTTCCTGTACCCTCATTGGTTTAAATTCTACTGCAGTGGTCTCGCCTTAATTCTTTCCATTGGTTGTCCTCCTTGACCCACCCCTTTGCAATCCTTTGCTCCTCTCACTACTGAACCCTGACCCTCAAGTCCACCCCAATCCTGGCATATAAAACCCATGACTCTACCCTCGTTCTTGTCTTGGTTCCTGGCTCAGTAAAGGATCCCAGATTTTGCTAAACCAGGACCCGCCCTGTTGTCGTCTTTTCCTGTTGGTCATTAGTGGTTGCCTGAGGTCTGAGACTCCTGGCCCCAGGGGAGTTGTAGCGCCCCTTGCTGCGGCAGAATGCGACACCAAGGGGCAATTGTGATGCTGCAGGACCCCAAGGATACAAGAACGTGGAACAGGCCTGGTTGGCTGGGCCTCCTGGGGACTGCCTGACTGGTCCAGCTGACTTGCCATGTTGGGGGCTATTTCTCATCAGCCCCTGAAACACTGGAGTTCAGTGTTTTTCTTCCTGTGGGAAAGAACTGTCCTTCTTCTCCAGGGGTTCATGGCAAAAATTTGGATTCCTCCTCCAAATTTGATTATATCCAAGGGTTATTTCCATATGAAACCTGCCAGGACAGACAGTTCTGGCTGGCTTTGGCCTCTTGGGGGCCATCTCTCATCTGCCTTCAAAACACTGGGGGCCTCCTGTGATTTTCTTCCCATAGAAAAAAAACGTGTTTCAAGTCCAGACATCCATGGTCAAAATTGGGAATCTGCCTCCACAATTCCTTACATCCAAGGATAGCTGTCAGGCAAAAGTTGCCAGGACTGTCTAGGTTCCCTTGGCTTCCCAAGTGCCTGCTCTCATTTGCCTTTGAAACACCGGGGCTCCCTACAGTCTTTCCTATTGAAGAGAACTGTCCTTCATCCAGATGCCCATAGACAAAAGTGGGATTTGGCCTTCCAAATTCTGTCTGTCCGAGGATTCCTCCCTGACAACAGGTCTGGCTGGCCTTGACCTCCTTAGGGCTGCCTCTAATCAGGCTTTGAAACACTGTGACTCTACCCTTTCCTTCCTACCTGTAACTGCTAGAGCTTGGGGTTTGCCCCAAGATGCCACAACAAGCCTGGATAAGATGTCCCATAAGGAACAGCTTCTCCTGGTGTCTCAGGCAGATTTCAGTCACAAGGTACTTGAATGCAAGTAAGCCTAAAGTTTAGGCCATTAGCTCTTATTGTGATTTTTGCTCAGCTTGCAAAGTACCTTCTTGTCCAGTAGAGAAAAAAAGATTGAGAAAGCTGCATGAAGGTTCTGTAGACACTTTATTTCTTCCACAAAGGGGTCCAGGCAGCAATCCAAATATATAAGGTACTAAGAGGGCTTTTGTAGGGTCATGGTGCCTTAGAAATGGACCAATAGTATAAGGGATTGTGAAACTGACCAACTATTAGGGATTTTAGGTAAAAAGTGACCTACCACCTAAGGAATCAGAAATGGACCAATAAAATCACAAAGATATAAAGTGGGGGTCTGCAAAGGGAGTGAAATATTTCTAGCATTAGTCATTCTAAAGAAGCAATTTCTTATCTAAGGGATGATTTTCCAGGAAGACCCTGTAAAGGTTTCTCCTCCTTCCACACTATGGACAACTGTCTTTCCAGTCCATGAATCCATGGCTGAAATGGAATTCCACCTCCAAAGCTCCCCGTATATCCAAAGGTTGCTTTCAGACAAAAGCTTCAAGGACAGACAGGTCTGGCTTGCCTTGGCCTCTGCTGACTGCTTCTCATTTCCCTTCAAAACCCTGGGGTTCTGTGATTTCCTTCCTATGGAAAAGAACCATCCCTCTTGTCCAAGGGCTCTTGGCCTCAAGCACTTGACCACTATCTAGGGACAAAGGAGCTCTGTGCTCAGTGGAGTGGAGACTGAGCACAGCAGAGGAGAACCCTGGGAGGGATTGAAAACTGATTTCAGAGATGGTGGATCCTTTTGACATAGTAGAAAACAGCCCGAGAAAGAAAGGATTCATGCCAAAGGCCAACTGGGGACATCCAGACTAGGAAGAAAGAAAAATAAATTTCCCACCCAGGACAGTGTTGCGGTGCAGCATGTCCCCCAGAAGGAATCTGGAGCAGCCCAAGTCTTTGTGTGTCCAGGCAGGCAGGACGCAGAGCTGTCAGCAAAGGAAGGGGCAGCGAGGTGGGGCAGCCGGGGGATGCCAACAGCCTGCAGGGACAGAGGCACAGGGCATGGACACCGTAGGACAGCCTGGGCTGCAGAGGGCACAGGGATGGGCAGCAGCTGAAAGGCCCTGCCAGAGCCAACTGCTGCAGCACTTGGGCCATGGCTGCTGGCCCTGGGCCTGAGGCCAGCAGGGGACAAGTGAGCCTTGCTGTGCTGGGGCCTCATTGCCTCCTTGTCCCTGCTCAGCAGCCTGGCAGGGGCTGCCCCATGGTCCTGCCCTGGGCATTGCACATCCCCAGAGCCCAGTGCCCTGGGAAGAGCCCTAAGCAATGAGGGAGGGACAGGATGTGCCTTGCCAGGGGCTGGGGCTCAGGCCTTGGCCCTTTGCATTCCTGAAACACATCCAGCTGTGCTCAGCACCAGAGACACCTTTCGCTGCTTTGTCTCCACCTGCCATCAGTGCCTCCAGTGTTCTGCTCTAACTGGGACCTGAAGAGACTTTCTCAGTCCTGTCCCTCACTGGGATCTAGTTAAATATGAGAAACTTCAGTGCTTCAATCTCACTTGGAGCTCTTGAGAAGTTTTTTGAGCACACTCTCTCAGGGACTGAGTCTGATGCCAACAGCACCAAAGCCCCGAGAGGGTGATTCAAGTCCTTTTGCTGTGCCTGTGCTGCTGAGCTGGGCCAGGCTGCAGCACAGAGGCAGCTCCTGGCAAGGGCAGCACTGCAGAGAGACAGCTCTGCCCAGGAGCAGCTCCTGTGACAGCCCAGCATGGCTGGGACACTGCCAGGGCACAGGCAGGGACACGAGCAGGGCACAGGCAGAGCTCACAGTGCTCAGCACTGGTAGGGGCTGTGTCATGTCCCAGAGGGGGCTGTGGCACAGCAGCACCTCTGTGGCTGTGTCATGGAGCCAGAGAGCAGCTGTGATGTCAGAAAGGGGCTGTGTGACAGCACAGGCTGGGTTGTGTGAGGTCACAGATTGGGCTGTGACATCACAGAACAGGCTGTGATATTGCTGAATGGGCTGTGACAGCACTGGACAGTTGTGTGACACCATAGAGAGGGCAGTAAAGTCACAGAGGAGACTGTGCCATCATAGAGGGTGGCTCTGTGATATCAGACAGCAGACTGTGACATTACAGAGCAGCTGTGTGATGTCCCAGAGAAGGTTGTGGCATCAGAGAGTGTGTTCTGCCATCACAGGGTGGCTATGTGACATCAGAGAGGGGCTGTGACATCCTGGAGCAGGATGTGACATTACAGAATGGCCGTGTGACATCCCAGGGCAGATTGTGTGACATCACAGCAATGACTGTGACCTCGCAGATCAAAGAGGCTGTGTGACATCACAGGGGCTATATGACATCACAGGAAGTGCATGACATCACAGGGGCTGTGTGACATCACATGGATTGTGTGACATCATAGGGACTGTGTGACATCACAGGGCTGTGAGACTTCACAATGACTGTGTGACATCATAGGGTGCTGTGTGAAATCACAGGGGCTGTGTGACATCATGGGGTGTGGTGTGACATCATATGGTGCTGTGTGACATCACAGGGGCTGTGTGACATCACAGGGGCTGTGTGACATCATAGTGTGCTGTGTGACATCACATAGCTGTGTGACATCATAGGATGCTGTGTGTCATCATAGGGTGCTATGTGACATCACAATGACTGTGTGACATCATAGGGTGCTGTGTGACATCACAAAGCTGTGTGACATCCCAGGGCTGTGTGAGGTCACTGGGGAGGTCACTCTGCCCCGTTCCCCCCTCACAGTCCAACGCTGCTCGTGCACAGGGGGGTCCCCTGTCCCCCCAGGTCCCCCCGCCCCCGGTGCCGCAGCCTCCCCCAGAGGATGTTCCATGAGATCGACCCCAGAGCCTGACACGGGGACAGGGGCCGGGCCCTGGGAGTGGCACAGGGGGACAGGGACCCCCCAGCAGCGTTCCCGTGTCCCAGGGCCAGAGCCTGGGCCAGGGCTCCTTCACCCTGTTATGAGCCAGGGGCTGAGAGCATTTAAAAAATCCCCAGCACGGGATCAGCAAAAACCAGATTTAATATTGAGCTACAGCACTGTGATAAATGATCTCCCCTGAAGGTTGCAAATGAGGATTGTTAGAGAGTTGGACTTGTCACTTACCTTATCATGTGATACACTGTTCTGTATGACCCCAGTTCATTCTTTAATCCGGTTGTTGTATTCCCTTCATTAAATCCAGTTCATTGTATTCCCTGTTCCAGTTTGTTCCCTGTTATTTCCCACTTCTGCCTTCTCCCCTACGTCATTCCGGGCTGGCTGCTGCTGCTCCCCTCCTGTCCATCAATTGAAAGAACGCGCCCAACATGTAAAATCGCAAAGCTCCCGAAACACCACTCTTCAGGGGAGTTCCCTTGAAGAGAAAAAGCCCCTGGAACAGCGAGCCAATACAAGATTCGGGAACCCTCCAGACACCATATAGTCAGCTATGGCTCCACCTGCTAAAGATTGCCTTCCTCCTCCAGTTGTAATGTCACCATCTTTTAAAAAGCGAATTTACATACAAACAGCCCTAAACAACACTAGACACTGCAAGTCCATGGGCAGTCCCACGAGCTTGGAAACACACACCCCCCGTTTCTGTGAGAGTTCACAGGGGGTGTGTGTGGTACCTCGTTTCTGGCGTGGTTAGGCAGCAGTACCGCCATGGAACATTCCCTTAGGTTCCCTGCTGCTTCTAGTAATAAAGAGCTCCGTAGTTGAAGGCTTCGGTTCTGGGCACGGGGCTCTCCGGCCGCTCTGGGAGTGATGATCGCCCACAGCAAAGGGAGAGAACAGGAGAAAGAGAGAGAAGGAGATTGGTAATCAGGGCTCGCAGTCGCAGCGCCCAGTCCTGCTCCGCCGGGGCTCGGAGCCGCAGCGCAGGAAAAAATGGATCCGCGGCTGGCGGTGCTCGCCCCGCTTTGGGCCGGAGGCGGCGGGTTGCAGGCAGAGCTGGAGCGCAGGCCCCGGGAGCTGAGCACAGCCCGGCCCGGGGGTCCCGCAGTGCGCGGCCGAGGAGGGTCCCGGGGGATCCCGGGAGGGAATCCCGGGGAATTCCCGGGAATTGCCCCGTACCCTCCCCCCGCTTTTGCCCTCGGGCGCTTTGGCTTTTGCCTTCCGAAGCCAGCGGCAATGCCGGGATCTGCCCAGCGACCGGTGACGCCTCTGCACACTCGGGCTGCCATTGGCTGGCAGGAAAGAGCAGCGCCAATGGCGGGGCCGGAGGCTGCTCAGGGGGCGGGGCCGCAGCCGAGCAGCGCCATGGCTCCAGCGCTGGGGCTGGGGCGCTCCTGGGGGCCCCGGGGGGCGGCCAGAGCTGAGGGGACCCCCGGCCCCGGGACTCTTTGATCGCCCATTCCGGAGCACGGAGAGGCCCCTACACCCTCATTCCCGGGCGCCTTGATCCCCCCGAACCCTCATTCCCGGCCATGCGCTCCCCCCTGCACCCCCTTATCCGGCACCAGTAAACCCGGCACCCCTTTCCCGGCCATCCCGCCTCTCCCAGCCCGCAGAGTCCCCTTCTTCTTGACCCAGAGACCCCCTGCACCCCTATTCCTGCCTTTCCCAGCACCCAGCTCCTCCTTCCCTCAGTACTGAGGACACCCTTGACCCCTATTCCCGGCCATCCTGGCTTTCCCAGCCCTGTGCTGCAGGTGGGAACACCGGGGACCCTTGGAGCTCCCTTTGCTGCATACAGGGAACCCCTGCTGCAGGAGGTTTCTGCCTGTGCCCTCCCGTCCCACGGCAGCGTCCGCGGATCCCATGGGCTCGCCAAGGACGGCCGGGAGTTCCTCTCCTTCCAGCTGCGATCCGGGACATTCGTGGTGGCCGCCGGCGCTGCCCAGGGCACCAAGAGGTGCTGGGAAACTGAGGAGATCGAGGCTGAGCAATTCACAGATGACCTAAGGCACACCTGCCAGAAATGTCTCTGGAAATATGGCAGGGATGAAACCAGAAGGGGAAGAATCCCATGGAAGCTCCGTCCTGCAGTGCTCTGCCTGGGGTGTTCTGTGCAGTGTGGCAGACAGTGAGAAACACTCCCAGACTGTCACTCATCACAGTTCTCAGGGTTTTGGGTGAGATGCCTGCAGCAGATCCAGCGGTGAGGGGAGTTCAGGGGGGTCACTTAGCATTTGGGGTCCCCTGGGATTTGCAGAGAACCCCCCGGTCCCCCCAGGATCTCCCTGAACACGCTGGCGCTGCCCGAGCGCAGTGAGAAGGTTCATACCCGGCACGGGGTCCCCAGTTCTGTCACTGGCATCGCCCAGGTACCCCCAAAACCTCCCGGGAACCCCAAACCCCCCGGGGCTCCTTTGCTGGAATCAACGGGAATGGTGTTGCACTTTTAAGTGCAGTTTCAGTGGGGCTTCCAATTGACGGCTCTTTAAAGCGGGGATGGTAGGGACAATCCCTAAAATCCACCCTGGGGGACAAAACATCCCCTACAGCGGGTTGTAGTGGGGGCTCCCCTACAAATGTCACTTTAAGCCGTCATGATCCCCCCTTAAAAGGGGCCTTTGGAGCTGCGTTCCCAGTTCCCTCCAGCTGATCCCAGTGTCCCCACTCTCTCCCAGTGCCTCCCAGTGAGTCCATCTCCTGGTCTACCTCCACGATGATTCTGGGGGTGTTATGTATCGTCTTGTCCCCACCCCTTCCCCGGCCTCGATGTCACTGTGCCCCAGCCCAGCTGCTCCCAGTGTTCCCAGTAAAGCTTCCCAGTTTGCCCCAGTCCCGTTTATTGTGCAGTGGGACGGGGGAGACTCGGGGGTCCAGGTGGGGAACACTGGGTGCTGCGAATCTGCCCGGCAACCGGTGAGTCACCAGAGCTGCTCTCTCTGATTGGCTGACTCTTCTTTATCGCATTGTCTGATTGGCTGAGGAGAGGGCAGGGTGCTGAGAGAAGGAACAGGAGAGATCCTGCCGCGAGCACCAAACGAGAACAACAGACCCAGCCTGGGAAACAGGGAGGGAATTTATTACCAACCAAATCACAGCAGGACATGGAGAAGGGAGAGAAATCTCTATAACCCCTTTCCCCTCACCCAACGGGGATCATCAGGGCTCTGCCCAACGGGGATCATCCAACACCCATCCTGCCATGGGGGATGGAGCTGGAGCAGAGCACCAAGCTCTTCCAGAAATTGGGGCACTCACAGGAGTTCTGTTATTGATGTCTCAGTTGGTGTTTGGTCAAGTTTGAGCTGTGTGAGAAGCTCTTCGCACACTCAGGGCACTCACGGGGTTCCCTCAGTGGTGTCTCTGTTGGTGTTTGGTCAAGTTTGAGCTGTGGGAGAAGCTCTTCCCACACTCAGCACACTCGTGGGGTCTCTCCCCGCTGTGGCTGCGCCGGTGCCTGACAAAATGCGAGTTTGTGCTTGAATCCCTTCCCGCAGTTGGGGCAGCGCAGGGGCCTCTCCTCTGTGTGAATCCTCTGGTGTTTGAGGAGATCTGAGTTGCTCTGAAACCTCTTCCCACACTCAGGACACTCGTGGGGCCTCTCCTCGCTGTGGAGACACTGCTGGTGTCTTCTGAGGTCCGATCTCCTGAAGCTCTTCCCACATTCTGAGCAGGTGTAGGGTCGTTTCCCAGTGTGGATCATCTGGTACTGCAGCAGGTTGGAGCTGTGGCTGAAGCTCTTCCCACATTCCCCACACTCAAAGGGTCGTTCCCAAGGGTGGATCCTCTGGTGTTGCATCAGATGGGAGCTGTAGCAGAAGCTCTTCCCACATGCCCCACACTCGTAGGGATTTTCTCCAGTGTGGATCCTCTGGTGTCTGATCAGGTCAGCACTGCGACTGAAACCCTTCCCACATTCCCCACACTCGTGGAGCTTCTCCCCTCCAGGAGATTTCTCCACCAGCTCTGAGCTCTGGGAGGATCTCCAGCTGCTTTCCTGGCTCAGGGAGGGTTTTTCCTCCTTGCAGCTCCCAGGGCTGGGTGTGCAGCCCCTCCTTGTGAGAGATCTCTGGGGTTTTTCTGCCTCACATCTGCCCAAACCTTGGGAATAAAAAAACAAGAGTACATTGGGTTTGGGGTTCCTTCTTGCCTAAATTCATCTCAGGTCTGTAAGAACCTACATAACAACAAGATACAGAGGAAAAATCCTCCAGACATCAAGACACAGATGAAAAATCCTCCAAACATCAAGATACAGATCAAAAACTCCCCAAACATCAGGACACCACATTGAGGTAATTCAAAAGTTCATGTTTTTGTTCCTGGTCTAATTTCTAAAAATAAAGGGGGAGAAAGGACAGTTAGAAGCATGGGTGTTCTTAATTGAAAGAGTTTAAAGTTAAATAGTTTATTAAAAAAAAATTAAAACAGAGAAAGGGGGAAAATGAATAAAGGAATAAAGAAAATATGTATGTTCTTAATTAAAATGGTTTTAAGTTAAATGGTTACTTGTTTTGAATGAAATGGTTCTTGTTTAACTATTTCTGAACATAAGCACTGCAGCTTCAGGTACATGAAACTCATCACCATCTAAGAAAGCCAAAATTATTAAACCAGGTAAAAACCTCATTCAAACTGAATTTCTGCTGTCAATGTCACCTTGCCTGCAAATGGACCCTTGCAGATAACAGAGAACAATGCACACTTGCATTTTGATTTTTTTTCTTTTCAAACTAATAAAAAAGAAACGGGGAATGGCTGCAGAACCTATTTGTGAGAACCTTCAACCAAACAAAAGTGCTTGCCCAGGAATATTAAGAAGGGTTGTGAGTATGTTGGGGGAGTTTGGAAATTCTCCCAGAGGGGATCAAGGACAGGGAACCCGGGGGGAAATCAGGGAAATCCAGAAGGGATTTAGAGAACAGGGATGGATGCTGTTGGTGGTCTGGGAAGGGATTGGGTGAAGAGGAGTGTGCAGAAATATGGTTCAGGCGAGAAGCAACAGGAGCTCATTAATAAAATCACTTTTATTCCCCGCACGATCCAACAATGGCGCCATTGCCCGTGGGGCGGGCCTTGTCCCCGCCCTGCCCAATGAGAGCGAGGAGTGACAGCAGAAACAGCCAATGGCCGCGAGGGGCGGGGCCATCCCCGGGGCTCTCTCAGGCCTCTGGCGCTCCCAGACTCGGGCCGGGCCCAGTGCGGAGAAAGGGAGGAGCCCATCTCTCGCTGCGATTGGCTGATTCTGCCGTCACTCCTCGTTTTCGCACGCTGATTGGGCAAAACTATGACAAGCCCTGCCCCGGGGCCGCCTCCAGGGAGCTCCGTGCGCAGCAAAGGCGCCATTGCCGAAGCGCTGGTGCTTGCCCGGGAACGGCGGCAGCGGCCGGAGCCAATGAGGTGGCGGCAGAGCTTGCAGGCCGCCCTAACGCAGCGTGCCGGGAACGTGGTGAACAGTCACCTCTGTGCGACCCACAGGAACCGGGATAGCACTGCTCTGACACCGGCCCTGCCGAAGCCCCAGCAGCCGCTCCCGCAGTGCCCTCAGAGCGGAACACAGGCCAGGCACAGCACAACGAACCTGCAGCAAGCCCCGAGCCCCCGCAGAACCGAGCGTGGCTCCCACCTGCAATAAACGGAGCAGGGCCAAAGCCTTTATTAAATAGCAGCTCTTTTATTGAAGAATTGGGGGGGGTCGCCAGGGACCGACACCTGTTGCTGCTTGCTTAGGCGACGCTGGAAGGAGGTTCCTGTGCAATCCTGTCCAAGGGCAGGAAAGGGAGTTCCAACCTCACAGGCACGTCCAGAACTCCATTTGGGCTCGTTGGTCCAGGGGTGCCACTCTTCTCAACAGCTCCTTAATTCATGGGTAGTTAAGACTTCCACTGAAGAGGTGTTTCTTGGGAACTCTGGAAACTTTGCATATGGGGCAGTGTCTTTTGATTGACAGGGGGCAGCAGCAGGCAGCCGGAAGCGAAGTGAGGGACAGGGCAGAAGTAGGAAGTGATTGAACTAGAACTGGGATTGTTTGGGAAAATACAAACAGATGGCCAACTTGGGGATACAGAACATGCATATCAAGAACAGTAAGTTGCTTAACATTTTAACAGAGGGGACAACTTTTAAAACTATTTGTAACCCTTAATTTTATGGCTGCTGAACCTATTTACCTCAATCTTTCCTCTTTTTCTTTGATCCGGGTCTTCAATCCGCATCAAGTCACAATTTTTGGCTTCTTGGGAGTATAACTTTTGTAGTTCTAAATACAGGTTTCCACCTTATAATTGATTTTTTTTTACATTTAAGTACATTTTGCTTGGCATAGTTCTTACAAATGTTTCATATGGGCTCCCGACTCTTTTAATACATTCTTCTCCAATAAATATATATTTTAAGTTCCATTGTTCTTTTCTTCGCTTTTGCCCAGGTAATGGAGATGTTTGGTTAGTTTGCTTCCATTTTAGAATTTTAAGAGGCTTAAACTGATTCCTTCCCATGGCCAAATTTCGGACATTTGCGTATTACCGCATACCCAGCAATTTGTTATGTTCAATTCTTTACTAATTCTTTCAACTAAATCTATGAATAAGTTTGGTTTTTTTTTTTCCCAAAGGTACTTCCAATTTATTTTCTTTTTTTGGTATTTATCACTAATTGTTTTTCTTTGATTAAATCTATTAATTTTCCTTGATTATTTTCGTGTTCGAAGCAAAGCCAGGCTTCCCCTATAGGACACTCTCCAAGTAACCGCTGCCGAAAGGTGGCAGTATTTTTAGCAATCCAATATGTTTTTCCACTTTCATGACAGGTGGAAATTTGGGAATGATCAAAACAGCTGGGGTTCACATTAGTGTGAATTCTTATTAGGGACTCTTGGGTTTCTCCATCATATAGTGGATGGTAACACTTGTTGCATTTAGCCTCTTCGCTGCTAACTAGATTGTTTGTTAGCAAGGCCAGCAACACTCCTCTCAAGAGTCCGGTATGAACTACTTTCAGTCTCACCCGGGCTTGCCTCTTGGAGGTGGGTATTCTCTTAGGTAAGATCTTACTTTCCCAGAGTTTTTTCATCCCTTTCATATATTAATTTAGGTGTCCTTGGAGAGTGTTCTGCAGGGAAATTAGTTTTTATGTTTCGGCCAAATTCTAATTGAGGATTTAGAAGGAAAATAGAGTGATACTTAAAATTGGAGAAGGATGTATGATACAAAACTGAATTTTGTAACGACAAGGACTATAGTGAACTAGTGGGAATTTAAGAAACTATAACAATTATGTAACAACAATGTTATAAAAACAACTAGAATTGGTATCAACTGCGTTACAGTGACACTTTATCTCTAAACTGGAACTGCTCAAGTCCTTTAGCTGTCTTTTCTTTTGCTTAGAGGTAAGTCGGAGGTCTGTAGATCCTTTTGTAATGGTCCACTTAGGTGCCTTTGGCTGAGATTCTGTGGAGTCTGATTCATCAAAGGGAGGTGGAATTGGTCCTTTAACTTGAGATATGTGAGTCCAACCCCTTTTTTTTTGTTCTTACAGCAGTGTGTGTAGTTAGGAGGACCTGGAAGGGGCCTTCGTACCTAGGAGATAGAGATGTGTGACTCAAGGATTTTATGAGAACCCAGTCCCCAGGGTTGATTTGATGAGCGTTTGAGTCTAACGGAGAAGTTTGGGGAAGGTATCCTTTTTTCTTTAGTTGCTCTATTGTTCTTCCAATAACTCTTAAATACACTTGGGTGGCAGCTTCTCCTTCTAGATAATTTGCAGAGCTAGAGGGGGTAATTAAAAAGCGAAGCCCAAACATCATTTCATAGGGTGAAACCCCTATATCTGCGCGTGGTCTGGTCCTAATGCGTAATAGGGCAAGAGGTAGACATTTGAGCCAATTCATTTGAGTTTCTTCGATTAATTTTGTTAACACATTTTTCAAAGTTTATTCATTCTTTCTACCCGGCCGGAGCTTTGAGGATGCCATGGAGTGTGCAACCTCCATTTCAACCCTAGTGCTCCGATGACTCCATGTAATATCTGTGATGTAAAATGGGAGCCTCCATCAGAGTCTATGCAGTTAATTAATCCATATCTGGGGATAATTTGTTCAAGGATTATTTTTATGACCACTTCTGAGGTTTCTTTAATGGTGGGGAAGGCTTCTACCCAATGGGTAAGATGGTCCACGATAACTAATAGATGTTTAAATTTTTGCACTGGGGGCATTTCTGTAAAATCAATTTGAACACTATGGAATGGTCTTAAAGCTAATTATCTTCCTCCATATTTGATTTTTCGCATAACTTTTTGATTAGCTTTTTGGCAAATTAGACACCCTTTAGTTATTGATTTAGCTAGATTATATATCCCAATACAAAAATTTTCTCTGAGAAAGTGGTCACATAATCCCTGAACACCCCAGTGTGTCAATTCATGGATTTCTGCTAATAATTTTCTGGCTAGAGCTTTATTTAAAAACTTGCGCCCATCTTTCATTACCCACTCTCCTTGATCTCCTTGATGTATTACTAACTTTTTTATCATTTTAACTCTCCTTCGCTAAAAGTGGGCTTTGTAATTTCTGATTTCTCTGGTGTTTCATTTAATTTAAAGACTTCTATAGGCCCTTCGGAACTTAATGAGACTTCTTTGGCTATTTTGTCAGCATACTGATTTCCTCTTTCTTCTAAGGTATTTCCCTTTTGGTGCCCTCTTATGTGCACAACTGCGATTTCTGTTGGTTTGAGCAAGGATTCTAATACTGATTTTATTAAGGTTTTATGTACCAAATCTTTCCCCTTTGAGTTTAAATACCCGCGTTCTGCCCAGATTTTTCCAAATGTGTGGACTATTCCAAATGCATTATTTGATATCAGTGTAAATGGTTCCTGGCTTCCCTTCTAATGAGTCTAGCCCTCTTTTTAACGCATAGATTTCGCAACATTGTGTGGACCAATTGGATGGTAGCTTCCTTTCTCTATTACTTCTAGATCTTTTCCTTTTGCCCCTTTTACTACAGCATACCCGGATGCTCTTTTTCCATCTACTACTCTAGATGAACCGTCAGTAAACAGTATCTCTCCATATGGCAGTGGTGTACTCTCTAGATCTTCTCTTACTTTAGTTTGGAAATTTATGAGCTCCAGGCAATTGTGTTCTAGCTCTGGCAAGGGTTCCCCTGAGAGGAATTGATCTGGATTTATACTTTTAGAGGTGGTTAATTCTATATTACTTGTATTCATTAATATGATTTCATATTTTAGTATTCTAGCTTCTGTTAGCCATTGCTGGGCCCCTTGACTGAGGACAGTCTTAATATCATGTGGTGTATATACTTTAAGTTTTCCCTGCAATGTTAGTTTTTGTGCATCTTCTATTAAAATTGCTGCAGCAGCAATTGCCTGGAGACATAGTGGCCATCCTTTTGCTACTGGGTGTAATAATTTAGAAAGGTATGCTATTGGCTTTCGACAGCCCCCCCATTCTTGAGTTAATACACCATAAGCTACTCCCCCTTCGGTGTTGGTAAATAGTTCAAACTCTTTTTTAAGATCTGGTAAATTTAGAACTGGGGCTGAAGATAATTTCTCTTTTAATTCTTCTAATTGTTTCTCGTCTTGTGCAGGTCCAATTTATAAGTTCAGGGTTCACTAATTTTCATAAAGAAATTTTACACTTTGAGTATATTTGTCTAACCATAATTTACAGTACCCAAACAGGCCTAAAAGTTTCCGAATGTCATGTTTGGTTTTTGGGGTTGAAATGGCTAGTAGGCCTGAAATTCTTTCGGGGTTGAACTTTTGTATCCATTTCCAATTATATGACCAAGGTATGTTACTTCTGGTTCAACAAATTGCAATTTGTTTCTGGATACTTTTAAACCTTTTTCTCCCAGGAAGTTAAGGAGTTTGATACTAGTTGTCCTGACTGACTGTTGCTCTTTCCGAGATATTAATAAATCGTCTACATATTGGAGGATTTGTGTCTCATTTTTGGGGGTGAACTGGTCCTAATAGTTCTTCTAGAGCCTGTCCAAAAAGATTGGGGGACTCCGTAAATCCTTGAGGTAGACTGGGTTCATCTTAATTGTTGTTTTCTCTTCCCTCCTGGGTACTCCCACTCAAATGCGAACCAGCCATGGCATTCCTCCGCTAGCGGACACGCCCAAAGGCATCTTTTAAGTCTATGGTGGTGACCATGCATGTTCCCTGGGGAATTTATTCAACAGAGTATAAGGGTTAGACACTACAGGGTGTCTAATGATGGTCTTTTTATTAATTTCTCTTAGATCTTGGACTAATCTGTATTTTCGCTCTGCCTTTTTGACTGCTAAAATTGGGGTGTTATAGGGGGACATGCATGGTTCTAGCACACCTTCCGCTATAAGGTGGTCTATAATTGGAGCTAGTCCTTCTTTACCTTTTTCTGATATTGGGTACTGCTTCACCTTGACTGGGGTAGTCCCTTCTTGCATTTGCACTTTTATTGGTGTAATGTTTAAAAAGCCAGTTTTTCCTTCCTCTGCCCATACTTGGGGATTGATTTCACTCATATCTTGTTCAGTCAATTTCATAATACGTACAACCATTTTCCCATTTTTTGGAATAACTGCTATTCCTAACTTAATTTGCAAATCTCTCCCCAACAGATTCTTTTCCAAATGTGGTAAATAAATCATTTCTGCCACACACTGTTTCAAGTTTCCCTTCAATTTCACTCCTTCAATTATTGGTACTTTAAAAGGCGTCCCTTCGGCTCCTATTACTTCACATGTTCGATTACTAATACGGACTCCGATTGGAAGGTCTTTCAAACTGGACCGATCAGCTCCAGTGTCAACTAGGAATTCAAAACTTAAATTCTGGGGACCAACATTGAGGTTTATCAAGGGCTCATCTAGATGTTTCATTGGGTCCCCTAAGGAATAGAGCCCCTGACACCCCTAATCTTCCCCTTTCAGAATTTTTTCCAAATGTTCTTGTTCCCTTTCTATCTCTTCATCAATTGCAATCTTTTTGCAGAACCTCCCGAGGTGACCTATTTCACCACAGTAATAACACCTGCCTTGAAACTTCCCGGGCTTCTGCCAGGGGTTGGCATTAGGACCTCCTGCATCTGGCGCAATCTTAGGCCCTTCTTCTCCTGATTCACATGGCTTCCCTGGCTTATTTTTACTTGCATTTATACATTCTTTGGCCACAGCTACCATCACTCGGGCTTTCGACTTTGCTTTTTCCTCTTCTCTCCTCAAATACACTCTTAGAGCCTCTTTAAGTAGATCATTTATTCCTTTCTCCTGCCAGTCTTCCATCTTTTCTAATTTTCTTTGGATGTCAGGCCAAGATTTGGTGACAAAATGTACTCTCAATACTGCTTGGCCATCCGGACTATCAGGATCTATAGTAGAGTACAGCTGAAAATTTTTCCTTAACCGATTTAACCACGCGGATGGAGTCTCATCTTTCTCTTGTACTGCCCCAAAGGCCAATTTGGTGTTACTTTGGCGAGGAACAGACTCTCTTATTCCCCTAACTATTAGGGCTCGATAGTGAGTCATATTTCGCCTCCCCTTCTTGGTTTGGATTCCATCCTGGGTCTGCGAGAGGTAGTTTATGGTCACCTGGTGGTCCTTGCCTGTTTTCCCTCTCCCATATGCGTAGACCGGCTTCCCTGATCATCCTAACTTCTTCTGGGTTAAATAATATTTATAACCCAATTCATTTCTTTCCAGGTATAAATGCTAGGTCCTAAGAACTGATCTAGTTGTTCTGCAATACCTACAGGATCTTCCACTAAATTCCCCATTTCTCTTTTAAATCCTCTCACTTCTGAGGCTGTTAATGGTGCATCTACAAATCCAAATCTGCCCTCTCTTCCTCCCATAGGGACTTCCCTGAGTGGGAACATCCTTTCTGCCTTTTGCCCTTGACCTTGTATTATAATATGGTTCCTCTGTAAACTTACTATCTTGTGCTGGTGTAGGGTTCTGTAGATTACTGGAGGAAGCGCTACTGCTGGATGGAGATAGACTCAGTTCCCAACTGGGGGGACATAAAGGAACGGCTACTGGTGGAGGTGCCTGAACCAAGGCAGAAGGAATTGGGGCTTGTGGGGATACCAGAGGTGAAGGCAAGCTGGGAAGTGGAGACATAGGTAAAAGAGACTGGTTTGGAATAGGGGTACTAAGGGAAGGTGGTGATGAAAGAGTTATGCTAGATGGTTGAAGAGGAAAAGGAACTGGAAATGCTTGAGGAGATGTGGGACTTAGAAATGAGGGTTGGGAGTTGTGGCCAGCCGGAGGAGGAAGAGGAGGACCTTGGGCATTGGCAGACGGAGGAGAGAGGTGGGTTTCAATGGGAGTGACAGATGGAGCAGAAGAAGGAAGGTAATTGGGGGTGTAGGTGGGCGGAGAAGAGGTAGAAGGAGGATTGACAGATGGAGCAGAAGAAGGAAAGTAATTGGGGTTGTAGGTGGGGGGTTCAAAGGAAATAGTGGGCGGAGGAGGGAGAGGAAGGGGTTGAAGGAGGTTGACAGCCGGAGGAGGAGGAAGTGGGGGATCAAGGGCATTGACAGGCGGGGGGAGGAGGGGGAAGGTAATCAAGGGGGTCCCATTTACTTTCATTTTTCTCTTCTTTGTTACCTTGTCCCTTTTTCTCTGCTACTTTACATATCTTTACTGGTTTATCTTCTGCTATATTTTCTCTCCAACAAGCTGCGCATTTTAGTTGTTCCACATTTGATTCCCCCCTAAGTTTTTAAATACTGATTTAGCGTTGAACACATCCATGGATCTTGGGTACCTAACCACAGCCATGTTTCTGGTAGGTTTAACTTTGGCCATACTTCAACACAATAGTGGATCATTTTTATTTTATCTAACTTTTTAGTAGCTTCACAAGTATCCCAGTTATTTAACATTATCGCTAAAGGGCTGTCAGGAGGGATGTTCTTTACCTTTTTGTTCTCTTGCTCTACTCTTTCGGCTCATGCAAGCTCCCATATTGATTACTAAAACAGTATGCGCTTACACACAAGACTGCTACTCACTCTACACAGTTCACTCACTTACACACACTGGTACAGCCACACTTTGCTTTTACAAACAGAGAATTTCACACACACTCTACTGGAATAGAATGAGTTAGGTCCTAGCGAGGATTGTGGTCCCCTTCCCCAACTGAGAGGATCGCGGTCCCCTTCCCCAACCGAGTCAGGTCCTAGCGAGAACTGCGATTCCTTCCCAACTGAGTTAGCGAGGATCGCGGTCCCCTTCCCAAACTGAGTTAGGTCTAGTGAGGATCGGGTCCCCTTCCCTAGCAAAGTTAAACTGGGATAGAGCCGGGTCTCTAGCCGGGCCCCGGTCGTCCCCTCCCTCTACTCTTCCCATTCTCAGTGGGAGTTGGGTAAGGTCCCAGCGGGGCCCGGCGATACCCCTTCCTAACCCTCTTCCTGGGGGCTCGGTCAAGGGGCTCCGGCTGCCCCTTTGCCACCCTCTTACACATATGGGTCCTAGCGAGGGTCTCCCCCCCTTCCCCAACCAAGCCTGGGTCCTAGGAGGGTCTTCCCCCTTCCCCAGCTTTGGGCCTAAGCCCAAGGAGACACCTCTTTACACTCTAGGCCTTAGTAGACCTCATCGCTTCCCCCTTTTCCCGGCCGGCCCCCTCGCGGGAATCCGGAACCGCGGTACTCAGGGGTCCTCACTCGCTTCGGGGTCTGAGCTGCCAGTCCCCATCTCATTCACACCACACTCGCTCGCCTCCCGTGCCCGCCGCCGCTCTCCTTACGGCGCTCCCAGCGTTGTCCTGTCCCGCGCTGCTCCGGGTCCGGGGTGGCCAGCTGGCCCAGATGGTCTCTTCGGGGTGGCGCCATCCCCTCCGATGTCCTCTTCTGGGTGTGGCTCCTCCCGGTCAAGCCCCCAAATAATTGTAGTAAACGGAGCAGAGCCAAAGCCTTAATTAAATAGCAGCTCTTTTATTGAAGAATTGGGGGGGTCGCCAGGGGACGAACCTGTTGCTGCTTGCTTAGGCGACGCTGGAAGGAGGTTCCTGTGCAATCCTGTCCAAGGGCAGGAAAGGGAGTTCCAACCTCACAGGCACGTCCAGACTCCATTTGGGCTCGTTGGTCCAGGGGTGCCACTCTTCTCAACAGCTCCTTAGTTCATGGGTAGTTAGGACTTCCATGAAGAGGTGTTTTCTTGGGAACTCTGGAAACTTTGCATATGGGGCAGTGTCTTTTGATTGACAGGGGCAGCAGCAGGCAGCCGGAGCGAAGTGAGGGACAGGGCAGAAGTAGGAAGTGATTGAACTAGAACTGGGATTGTTTGGGAAAATACAAACAGATGGCCAACTTGGGGATACAGAACATGCATATCAAGAACAGTAAGTTGCTTAACATTATCAGAGGGGACAACTCTTAAATATTTGTAACCCTTAATTTTATGGCTGCTGAACCTATTTCCTCAACTGCTCTCCTGCAACAAGGCCCCAGCCGAGCCATATCCACAGTTGTGTCCATGGCTTTCTAACCAATTCCCAACACAAAGCCTCTCAGGGCCTCTGGGCACAGCAGGGGCCACAAGGCCACGAGTTCAGGGCTGCTCTCAGCCAGGTTCCTGCCTGCTGCACTGCTGGGGTGCCGGGGGTGGCCCTTGGTGGACACGGGCGCTTCGTGTCATGGCCCTTAGTGATGTGGGACATGATGGTGCCCAGAGACCATTGTGATCAGGGAGCCCCACCTGGCCTGGGGGTATTTAAGGGGCGCAAGAGGCTGGAGTGCTCAGTCCAAGGAGAGCCACTCTCTGAGGAGGAAGCAACTCCCTGGACCTGTCAGCGGTTTGAGGACGGTCGAACTTACGGAGAAGATGGAGGAGAACCAGGAGCTCTCCCAAGCAGAAGAGACCCTCATGGTCCTTC
>NW_027635909.1:0-51189 GCF_903797595.1 Erithacus rubecula
GTGCGGGGGGTCCCGTGCCCAGAAATGGATTCCCGTAGTGGGGAATCCCGTTCAGGGATTGCCGTACTGGGGAATGTGTGTAAAGGGGGAGTTTCCTTCCGGAATTCGGGGCTCAAGGGCGTTCTGCTGCCCGAAATGCGGGTTCAAGGGGTGCTGGTGAGCAGAAAATGGGGTTCAGGGGGGTTTCCGTGCCCATTAATGGGGGGTTCAGGAGGGTCTTTTCTGCTGGAAAAGGTGATGGAGAGGTAAAAAGACCCAAAATGAAGGTTCAGGGGTTTCTCCGTGCCCGGGAATCAAGGGTTAGAGGATTCCCAGTGCCCGAAAATGGAAGTTCAGGGAGGTCCCGGTTATGGGGGTCCCACTCACCTTTCGTCGCTCCCCCCGGGTCCCCCAGGAGCCCCAAGAGCAGCCCCAGCCCCAGCGCTGGAGCCATCGCGCTGCTCCGCTGCGATCCCGCCCTCAGCGCTGGCCCCGCCCCCAGCGCTGGCCCCGCCCCCAGAGCCGCCTCCGGCCCCGCCATTGGCGCCGCTATTTCCTGCCCGCCAATGGAAACTCAAAGTCTCAGTGACGTCACGGGTAGCTGGGTAGATCCCGCTCTCTCGGGTTGGGACGCGGAAGCGAAAGTGACCGAGGCAGCGCGGTGGGGGAGGGGAAAAGGGGGATTTCCAGAGAATTCCTCTGGATCCCTCTGGATCCCCGCTGCGACCCCCTGGAGCCCTCTGAGAAACACCTGGGACCCCCTGGGACCGCCCTGAAGAAAGCGCCGGGACTGGAGAACTGGGGGGACACGGAAATTTGGGAGATCTGGGGGTGCAAAGGGAAGGAAAAGGGCGGGGCTGGAGGCTGGGAAGGGCGGGATGCCCGAGAAGGGGGTGCAGGGGGTCCCCATGCCGAATTAGGGGGTGCGGGGGGAGTCCCCATGCACAGTAATGGGGGTTCAGGGGGTCCCGAGGTCAAGGAAAATGGGGGGCTGGGTCCCCGAGAGGGGGAGGGCCGGGAAATGGGGTACAGGGGGGCACTGGGGCTGGATAAGGGGATCCGGGTGCGCAGGAAATGGGATGCAGGGGGGGTTTCTTTGCAGGTGACGGGGTTCAAGGGGTCCCGGTGTCTGAAAACTGAGGTTCAGGGGTGTCTCGGTGGCCAGAAGTGGGGGTTCAGGGGGTTCCAGGTTCCAGATAAGGGGGTGATGGGGTTTTCAGAACTGAGGAAGGGGGAACAGGGGAGTCCCGATTTCCCGAAATGAACGTTCAAGGGGGTCCCTGTGCCCAGAAAGGGGGGTTCACCCGGAAATGGAAGTGCAGGGGGGTCCCCGTGCCCAGGAACGGGGGTTCAGGGGGTCCCGGTGCCGGTCCCGGTGCCGATCCCGAAGCCGCAGCTTGGGAGACGCGAAAGTGACCGGGGGAGCGCGAGGAGGGGGAGGGGACAGAGGAAACCCTGGGAATTCCCCTGAATCCCCCCGGGGACCACCCAGGACCCCCCCCTCGCAGTACGAGCAAGGGGTGCTGAACTGGGGGGACTCAGAGATTGGGGGGTCTGGCGGCGTCCAAGGCTCAGGAAGCGAAACTGGGAGAGCCGGGAAGGGCGCAAGGTTCAAGGGAGGGACTGGGAGAGGCGGGATGGGGGATCCAGGGGGTCCCTGTGCCCAGCAAAGGGGCTCCAGGGGTCCCCTGTGTTGGGAAAAGTGGGAGCTGGGAAAGGCAGGAATGGGGGTCCAGGGGGTCCCTGGGCCACGTGAAAGGGGGGCTGGGCTGGGAGGGGCGGGCGGATCCCGGGGACGCGGTTTGGGAGACGCGAAAGCGAGACGGGAGTAAAGGGGAATCCCAGGAAATTCATCCGGATCCCACTGGATCTGCGCTGAGACCCCCTGGGACCCCCTCCCAGGAAGCGCCGGGAATGGAGAACTCGGGGGATGCAGAAATTTCGGAGATCTGGGGGTTCAAAAGCCGAGGGAAAGGGCGGACCTGGGGTGTGGGGATGGCCGGGAATGGGGGTGCAGGGGGGGTCCCAGAGCACTGACGGGGGTGCGGGGGGATCCCAGCCCCGGATTAGGGGGTGCAGGGGGGTCCCGGTGCTGGGGAAGGGAATATGGGGGAGTCCCCGTGCCCAAAAATGGGGGTTCGAGGGTTCCCGTGCTGGGGAATGTGTGTTAAGGGGGAGTTTCCTTCCCGGAATTCGGGGCTCAAGTGCGTTCTGCTGCCTGAAAAGGGGGGTTCAAGGGGTGCTGGTGAGCAGAAAATGGGGGTTCAGGGGGGTCTCCGTGCCAGATAAGGGGGTACAGGGGAGACGGTGCTGGGGAAGTGGATCGAGGGTAGTCACAGGACCCAAAATAGAGATCTCAGGAGTTTCCCTGCTCGCGAATGTAGGGTTAGAGGATTCCCAGTATCCGGAAATGGAAGTTCAGGGGGGTCCCGGTTTCGGGGGTCCCACTCACCTTTCGTCGCGCCCCCCGGGTCCCCCAGGAGCCCCAAGAGCAGCCCCAGCCCCAGCGCTGGAGCCATCGCGCTGCTCCGCTGCGATCCCGCTCCCAGAACTGGCCCCGCCCCCAGAGCCGCCTCCGGCCCCGCCATTGGCGCCGCTATTTCCTGCCCGCCAATGGAAACTCAAAGTGTCAGTGACGTCACGGGTAGCTGGGTAGATCCCGGTCTCTCGGGTTGGGACGCGGAAGCGAAAGTGACCGAGGCAGCGCGGGGGGGGAGGGGAAAAGGGGGATTTCCAGAGAATTCCTCTGGATCCCTCTGGATCCCCGCTGCGACCCCCCTGGAGCCCTCTGAGAAACACCTGGGACCCCCTGGGACCGCCCTGAAGAAAGCGCCGGGAGTGGAGAACTGGGGGGACACGGAAATTTGGGAGATCTGGGGGTGCAAAGGGAAGGAAAAGGGCGGGTCTGGGGCTGGGAAGGGCGGGATGCCCGAGAAGGGGGTGCAGGGGGTCCCCATGCCGAATTAGGGGGTGCGGGGGGAGTCCCCATGCCCAGTAATGGGGGCTCAGGGGGTCCCGAGGTCAAGGAAAATGGGGGGCTGGGTCCCCAAGAGGGGGAGGGCCGGGAAATGGGGTACAGGAGGGCACTGGGGCTGGATAAGGGGGAAGTATGGGGGAGTCCCCGTGCCCAAAAATGAGGGTTCAGGGGTTCCCGTGCTGGGGAATGTGTGTTAAGGGGGAGTTTCCTTCCCAGAATTCGGGGCTCAAGGGCGTTCTGCTGCCCGAAAATGGGGGTTCAAGGGGTGCTGGTGAATGCTAAACACAACAGGCCTATCAGCAACACCAGCCACTGTATGATATCATTAGCATTTAAAGCAGATCTGAACTCCTTGAAAACTGGTGGGGTGGACTCAAAAAACTGGGTGATGGGTTGGGAGAAGATTTCCCCTGCCCTCACTTGCTCACAGTAAGTACCATTACTGAAGTAACCCCAAAACCACACAGTTATAGTGTGATAACTCTGGATCCATGTGGCTGTGTTCCAGAGGGAGTTAAAAATCCATCAGTGCCTCACCTGATCAACCCACCAAATGAATCAGATAACAGCTACAGTAATTTTGGTGAGGGGACCCATGTTCAAATAAGGGCTTGCAAATGGCAGAGATGTATCTGTGAGCACGTGGAGCCCAAGCCAGATTAAGCTGGACAGCACAGTGACACCTGACACAAAACCTTAGGTAACTCAAGAGCTGTTATTCCTTTTTTCACCCTGCTCTCAATGCCCTCAGGCCCCACTGTCTGGGCACCAAAATCTGTCCTGGTTTGGAGGACAGGGACTTGCCAAGAAAGGCAGGAGCTCCTTCCAGGATGGAGAATGTAAACCCCCTCCCTCCTAATTATTAGAATTTTGGAATCAGGGGCTCTCAGGCAGAGATATGGGGTAGGAATAACAGCTCTTTACTAATATATCTAACCAGACACACAAAACCAGCAGCAGCTATGAAAATGAACAACAAACAGAACAGTAACTCAGTTCCAGTCCTTTTTGGCCACAGACCCTTTTCCTGTGCCCAGTACTGGTGCTGGGGGCAGGGCAGGTCCCGTGCAGCTGTGGAGGGCTGGGACAATGTCAGCAGCGTCCCAGGTGGGAGAAGGGTGGAGGAAGGACTCCCCGCTCAGCACAGGGCTGGTGGCACTCGGCTGCATGTGCAGAGGCAGCAGCTGGAGCGGGGCAGGCAGCAGTGCAGTGTCCCACAGCACAGAACCGGCTCCTGGGCTGGGATGGGGGGCAGCGAGCAGCCCCGGACATCTTCCTGCAACCCACCGGGGAGCACGAGGGCCAGACCCCGCCCAGACACCCCCAGCTCTTTGGCCATCAGCCACCATGAGCTGGGGTGCAGCACAACAAGCTTCCTTAGCATCATAACAGGGAAAATTCCAGAGAGAGAAAGGAAGGGAACAAACCCCAACCCCCAACACAGCCACAGCAGCCTTAGTTAAAGGGCCCCTGTTTAGATAAGGGCCTGCAAATGGGAGAAATAGAGACACAACCATGTGCCACCTGAACCAGGGCAAGCTAGAGCACATGATGCCACCCAATGAGGCTTTATATCCAGCACACAAAAATTAGGTTACTCAAGAAGTGTTACCCTTTTTTCTCTCAATGCCCTCGTGCCAAACATAGGATGCCAAAATTTCTCTTTGTTTGAAATACATGTGTCTGCTAAGAAAAGCAGAAGCCTCTCTTGCAAAGGACAATGTAAACCCCCTCCCACCAAATTATTATAATTTTGAAATTAAGCAGGTCTCAGGGAAAGATATTGGAATAGTAAGAACACTTCTTTTCCTAGGAAAATTAAAATAAAAATATAGTACTACAAAAAAACCACTAAACCCCAAACACTGTACAAGTCAGAATACAACCTGACACCCTGCCAGTCAGGGTGCTGGAGCAGCCCCATTAAATGCTGGCTGCAGTGCTGGAGTGAGAGATGTGGTTCTGTTGCAGCAGTGCTCTTGCAGAAGGATGCAGTTTTCCTTCCCTCAGTGGTGACCCCGTTGGTGTCGGGTCATGGTGGAGCTCTGTGAGAAGCTCTTCCCACACTCAGGACACTCGTGGGGCATCTCCCCGCTGTGGATTCGCCGGTGGGCAGTGAGGGTGGAGTTGTCCTTGAATCCCTTCCCGCAGTGGGGGCAGGGGAAGGGCCTCTCCTCTCTGTGAACCCGCTCATGTCTGAGGAGTTTGGAGCTGGTCTGAAACCTCTTCCCACACTCAGGACACTCCCAGGGCCTCTCCCCGGCGTGGATGCGCTCGTGGCTCCTCAGGCAGGAGCTCTGCCTAAAGCTTTGCCCACATTCTGAGCAGGGGTGGGGCCGTTCCCCTGAGTGGATCACCTGGTGTCACATCAGGTGGGAGATGTCACTGAATCCCTTCCCGCATGTCCCACACTCGTAGGGACGTTCCCCAGGGTGGATCCTCTGGTGTTTGATCAGGTTGGAGCTCTGGCTGAAACCCTTCCCACATTCCAAGCACTTGTGGGGCTTCTCCCCTCCATGAGGCTTCTCCACCAGCTCTGAGCTCTGCCTGCATCTCCGGCCGCCTTCCCGGCTCAGGGAGGGTCTTTCCTCCTCGCAGCTCCCTGGGCTGGGTTTGCAGCCCCTCCTCCTGAGGGATCTCTGGGCCTTTTCCTCCTGCTCCATCTGCCCACACTTTGGGAACAAAAAAATCCTGGTTTGGGGGAAAAACAAGAGGAGAGGGCCTTAGGCTGGGGGCTCCTCTTGCCCAAGTGCAACTCCGAAAGACATTGGGCATCCTGTGTGTATAAGGACATCCAAAACACCAAGATTTAGCCCAAAAATGCTTCAAACATCATGATACAGATGAAAAATCCACCAAACAGCAAGATTTGGACAACACCCCCACCAAAATATAAAGATTCAACCCCTGTCAAAAAGAAAAACACCAGCATTTATCCCTATAAATGTCAGAAACACTAAGATTCACCCCTCTCAAATCATGAATCCCTCTCTCTGGTCACTGGATGCATGTGATGGGGACAACGCTCTCAGGGCCTGGGAGAGGCTGCAGATACAGGGAGGGGTGGAACCTTCTGCTCTTTCCTGTTTCTGCTCCTCCTTCTCCTGTGTCCCTACTCTTCCCCACAGTCCTCTTCCTCCTATTATTCCTCCCTGTCCTGTACAATCCCACCTTTTCCTCCCCATATGCATTGTTTGACCATTTGCATTGGAATTTTTTCTGTATATATGTGGGTGAATTTAACTGATGGCAAAATTTCAGTATGGGGTTTTCAATGTTCACCTTTCGGACGGATTTTGCAAAACTGGAAGAGCTTCAAAGGTGACACTTTAACAGATAAAATATTAATAGAATATTGTTAATAAGAAAAAGAAAAAAAGCAGATTGTGGGAGGGGGGCACATAAGAGTCATCCAATGGCTGCTCTGGAAGAGAAGCAGGGGTTCCAGACAGTTAGGAGAGAAGCTTTAGAAAAACAAATTATCTCTGCTAGGGCAAAGTGTGGACAAGCTACCAGGGTCTTCTTGCCTGGGGGGGCAATTGGGCTGATTCCCCTGGCCCTCCCCTCAAGCTCTGCCTGCCTGCACAGATGGAATTTGCACAGCTAAACACAGAGCCCATAGTGAGGATATCTGACTGCAACAGAAATTGGTTAAGTTGCAAAGAGAAACAGCAAATAGGCAACATTGTGAAAACTTTAGTAAAGAAAGTGGTGGGGAATATCCCTCTCCCCACTCCAACATGTGCTCTCTAGGTTATACAGAGTGTATTAGAGCACTGGGGTGTTTTGGCAAGTCCAGAGAAATCAGTTGAGAATCCAAGTATCTGATGACTTAATTAGAGAAAAGTGTTCAATTGATGCAGCCCTGGCTGGAGGGACCAACCAAAAATGGAGAAAAGATGAAAAGACACCACAACAAACCCAAATCCACAGACCAGCCCCTGGGAACCTCAACAAATTCATATCAGGAGACAGAAAATCCACCAATATTTCAAGTAGCATAATTAAGTTAAAAACTACATATTATCACTGTTATTACTTTTATGATTAATTTTCATACTATTATTAGTGTTGCTTATTATTACTAGTGTTGTTATTATTATTACTGGTATTATTATTATTACTATGTACTAATGAATATATTATCAGTCCTTTAAATAACAATCACTTGGCCACCTCCAGCTCCTGACCTTCCTGCCAAGCAATCCAAAGAAAGGAAGAACAAGACATTTCACCATGGGATGGGATGGGATCAGATTATCAATTAACAGAAGGAGGTGGAGTTTGTGGAAAATTAAATTACTCAAATTCCTGTTTGCAAATAGAAGAAACTGAACAGGGGTAAAACAGATAACACAGGAAACAAGAAAGTAGATCATGTACCAGTCCAAATGGGGAAAGGATGGCAATGGGACACGTGTTCGTGGTTCCCTGGCAGACCATGGGTTAAACGAATGCTGTTCCTCCCCTGATGTGCTGCAGCAACTCTCATCTTTTTCCCATGCCCGACACCTTGCTGAGTGCAGCTCATTCAGCAGCTGAGCAAGGGGATGCAGGTGGCAGCCAGGCCTGATCCAGAAACGGCTGCAAAAGGACAGGGAGGGAGGGCACTGAGAATAATCCCAAAATCAAAGAGGAAACAGGAATAGAGATTGAGAAAATAGTCATTAAAAGATTGTAAATACAATTCTTGAGGAAATGTGAAAAGGGATTGAATAGAGCAAGATGGATATGCTTGGAGATACGGTCAGGGACTCGTAGAGAAGGAAGTAACGGGATAGACCAGAATCTTCAGAAAATGTTTCTAATTGATACGGACTGCTACTCAACTAACATCCTGCCCAGTTCCTGAGCTACGAGAAAGAGAAACAATAGTGCCGTGAATATCGCATATTATACAAAAGGAGGGGTGCACATTAAGGGGGACATGCAGCAGGGGGATCGGGAAATCTGAACTTTCCAAGTGCCTCAGCCAGTGGGGAAAGGGAGAGGGAGATGGAGCCGGGAAAATGATGATTAAAACGGAGGCTACGTTTTAGAGACCGCACGGCAAATGCCGCATGGCCTCTTCTTTTGTTCATCAATAAAGTCACTTTACAGGACTCCTCTGTCTCCTTTGGGCACACAAAACTCTGGACACGTGAATTTTCCCGCACAGTGCCGGGGCCTCTCTCAAACATCCCGTGCCCGGCTCGGGCTCCTGCCGGGGCTCCAGGTGGGTCCCGGCTCCATCCCGGGCTCACCCCCAGCTCCCACCGCCCTCAGCTCCCGCTCACCCCGAGCTCCCGGCGGTTCAGGGCAGCAGCGGCTCCCGATACCCGGGCCGGGCGCAGCGCGGAGCCGCCCCTCAGGCGAGGAGAGAAATGGCGGAGCGCGGGGAAAGGGAGGGGAGCCCGTGCGTGCAGAGCCCGCCCCTCGCTGCGATTGGCTGATTCTGCCGTCACTCCTCGTTCTCGCGCGCTGATTGGGCAGAGCGGGGACAAGCCCGGCCACGCTGCCGGAGCAGCGCTGGCTCGTCGCGGTTCCTGTGGGTAGCCCAGAAGTGGCTGCCCCGTCCCCGGGATGCTGCGCTGGGGCCGCCTCCGAGCTCCGCCACCGCCTCACCGCGCTCCGGCCGCTGCCGCCGCTCCCGGGCAGCACAGGCGCTCTGGAAATGGCGCCATGGCTGCGCCAGCATCGCTATGGGGGCGGCACCAGGGCCGGGCTTGGTCTCGCTCTGCATCTCCCTCTCCCTTTCCCCACTGGCTGAGGTACTTGGAAGCTTCAGATTTCCCGATCCGCCTGCTGCATGTCCCAGTTAATATGCACCCCTCCTTTCGTGCAACATCCGATATTCACGGCTCTGTTAAGTGTTTCTCCTCGAACTTCAGGAATTGAGCAGGATCTTGGCTGAGCAGCAGTTCGTGTCAGTTAGTAACATTTTCTGAAACTCCTGGTTGTTCCCGTTCCTTCCTTTTGTACAAGTCCCTGGCCGTGTCTCTGAGCACATTCATCTAATTCCGTTCAAACCCTCTTCGTATTTTCTCAATAATTGTCTTTACTGTTTTAATTACCATTGTTTCAGTCTCTTTTCCTGGGTCCTCTTTGGTTTGAAATTATTCTCAGTGATCTAATTTCCTGTCCTTTTGCAGCCGTTTCTGGATCAGGCCTGGCTGCCACCTGCATCCCCTTGCTCAGCTGCTGAATGAGCTGCACTCAGCAAGGTGTCGGGCATGGGAAAAAGATGAGAGTTGCTGCAGCACATCAGGGGAGGAACAGCATTCGTTTAACCCATGGTCTGCCAGAGAACCACGAACACGTGTTCCATTCCCATCCTTTCCCCGTTTAGACTGATACATGAGCTACTTTCTTATTTCCTTTGTTATTTGTTTTACCACTTTTCACTTATCATCTATTTGCAAACAGCAGTTTGAGTCATTTATTTTCCACAAATGCCAACTTCTTCTTTGGCTTAGCTTGGTTGGCAAAAAAGGTCAGGAGCTACGTCTGTCAGGTTGGTTATTATTTGGGGGACAGTTTCTAATCTAATCCTGTAATTCAAATGATAGATGTGTTCTTTGCCCCAGCACTGTTAATTGGCGTTTCTAAAGCTCCTCTCCTGGTTGCTCCTTTGGAGCAGTCATTTCATGACTAACACATGGCCCCAGCACAATCTGCTTTTTACTTGATATCTTTAGTGTTAGAGAGTCACCAAACCTCCCCATCTGATCTGTCATCACCAGGTGTTCCAGATCCCTACTCTTGAGGAAGCTGACTGCAGCAAGCAGCGTTTCCCGAGAGGCCTGCAGAGAGCCAGAGATGCACGGCAGCCCAGGGCACAGGAGCTGCCTCCCTGCGCCAAGGCCAGGAGGAGGCTGGGGCCCACGAGGTGCCAGGGTGCAGGGAGACAGCTGAGCGTGGGGACAGCAGCGCCCAGGAGTCCTCACCTCTGCCACGCGCGTGTTCTCAACAAGCAGATGTTCCTCTGCTCTGCCTGCTCAGGGCAGCAGAAGGAGCCCCCACGGTTGCCGATGCAGCTGCAGCAGGAAGGGCACCCGTGCTTCCACAGGAGCTGCCAGGGCCTCTGTGGGACATGACCCGGTGCTGGGTGGCCGTCACACACGCAGGGCTGTGACACGGACACGGGACGTGTGGCCCAGGGCGCCAATGCTGCTCTGAGCCCTGGGGCCTGGGCAGCACTGGAATCAGCAGGTGTGGCAGAGTCCCTGCCAAAGGAGACCTGCCACCCCCGAGCCGTGCCAGTGCTGGTGCCTGCTCCTGCCACAGAGAGCTGTGCCCCCGGGGCACTTCTGTGCCAGAGGAGAGCCCAAGCCCACGTGCATTGGTGCCCATGCTCCTTTCTGCAGGTGCCTGTTGGCAGGAGCACCTGGAGCAATTGGTGGCAACACCTGGTCTTTGTCAGAAGGCAGAAGTGGTTGCTCATTCCTGAAATGATTTTTGCTTGGAAGTGATTATCTGCAGCACAAAACCCCATGTTGACTTTCACAGCACAATCAGGTTCTTACAGAGATCCTGTCAAGTTTCCTTGTGTTTATCTGAGAGGTTTTCTTGATTTCTGGCAAAAAAACATCAGCTCAGCGTCTGATGCCCAATGGCCCAGGTTGCTGCCTGGCTGGCTGTGGCCAGCAGCTCACGTCCAAACACATCTGGGTGCCTGCTGGGCAAGGGAATGGACAGGACCTGGCAGCGATTTTCCCTCATGAACCTGCGAGGAACCTGGGCAAGCGCAGAAGATGGGGATAAGTCTGGAATGAGACAAGCTGTTCTGTGTCTCTGATGATGGTGCCAGCACCATGAAGGAAGAGCCAAGACAAGCGCTGGAAGCAAACATATCCTGCCAATTGCTGCTCTTCCATGGACACGGAACACACTTGTTCCTACAGCTTCACAAGATTTGATCCAGGAACAAGGGAGGGCCATGCATTGTTAGGGAACAAGCCTCCAACAGGACCAGAGCATAATCCTCTCAGCAGAGCCTGAGTTTGTGACTTGGGCCATCAGTTCAGCAGACAGCAAAGAGCTTCCTTCCCTCCATCCCTGAACCTCAGCCACACGAGCCCTGCTTTCCTTCAGGATCTGCGGTTTCTTCCTTCATTCTGAGGAAGTTCTCCATGTTGAGTTTAGAAGCTCATGCTGGTTTTTTTAAGGTGCCTGAATGGAGGAGAGTGTCAGTAGCTGCAGTCCAGGGCTCGTGTCCCATCAGAGTCTCTGACGATGGCACCAACGCTGCTGCCTTGGGACAGGCAGCTGTGGAAGGCGAGTCTGCCCTCAAGCACGGCCACTGAAGTCAGCTGGGGGGACAGGCTGCAGCTGCAGCTGCCAAGCGTGGCTGTGGGGCTGGCAAGCAAGAGAAAGCCATGGGGACCACTTTCCTGACACCTTTTGCCAAGCCATGTAAAATTGTGCCCACAGCATCCCTCCTTTTGGCATCCTGGCTGGTGTGGGTGCCTTCCTGAGGAGGTACAGGCCTTTGGGGAGCTGCTGTTCCTGTGCACACCCTGGTGACTTTTCTCTGGTGTCCTGAGCCACGTTGACAGCAGCGACTCTGCAGGCCAGCTGCAGGACACATCGTCCTTGCCATGGCAGCAGCAGCTCTGTGGGCCCTGAGCAGAGTGTCAGGGGGTGTCGGCCTCTCCTGAAGCACTCGGGCAGCTGGACAGCAGCACAGGAGAGCTGGGTGACGCTGGCACAGCTCCCAAAGCCCAGCCAAGCCCAAGGGGCAGCTTTCTCCAGCCCCACGCTGGTGGGTATGGCTGCAATGAAACATTTAGATCCAGAGTACTGAGGGTTTGAATGGCCAAAAGAAAGGGGTAGGAACCACAGAAGTGGCCCAAAACTAAAGAACTCTAATGGAAAATAAAACAGGGACGATGCCTAGAAACCGAACATTGTACTGAGACAAACTCCGAGGGCCGAAACAAGGAGGGGCGTGACAATATATCCCCTCAGGGGGAGAACTTTCTAGAACTAAGCAACCACTAGGGGAAGAGAACTTGAACCAATTAGCATAACCACTGTGGACTGTGGGAAGAACAGTTAGGTTTGCCACAGAGTAAGAAATGCTTTGCAGGATTTGAAGTCAACGCCTGGCTCTTTCTTGGTGAACTGTGGCTGCCTTTGTGCCCCAGCCAGGCCGACTTGCAACACGCTGCCAGCACAGCTTCAGCTGCCGCCTCCTTGTCACCATCGAGGGGTCCCTGCTGAGCCCCACGAGGCCTCTGAGCGCCAGGTGATGCATCTCCCTGGCCTCTGCCCACTGCGCCTCGCCAGCAGCAGCCAGGGACTGTGCTCCAGCAGGGCCTGCTCGGCCTCCTTGTCCCTCCCTGTCCCAAGGCAAACCAGCCTGGGCCCCTCGGGGGTGTCCCCACCGTCCTGCTGAGGCCAGGCCTCCAGGCCTTCTGCCCCAGCCCGGAGACGCGTCGGGGAAGCGCCGGAGCAGCCGGCTGGCAGGAAGAAGGGCCTGCCTGGGGAATGCTCATGGCCTCTGCCCCCCAGTTCCTCAGGGCTTCCCACCAAGCCATCCACACAAAG
Organism: Erithacus rubecula; assembly: GCF_903797595.1. NCBI lineage: Eukaryota > Metazoa > Chordata > Aves > Passeriformes > Muscicapidae > Erithacus > Erithacus rubecula. Next base: position 12,488 of record NW_027635909.1, read on the forward strand.
CCCTCCTGTCCCAGCACAGCCTCCCGCCACCCAGCGCCACACGCATCCCGCTCACGCCTTCCCGCTGCCTTATCCTGGCTGGCCTCGGCAGCACCGCATCCCTTCATGGCTGCCACTGTCCCGTGCCCTCCAGGCCTCCCCAGGCCTGCCTGGCTGCTGGAGGAGCTCCAGAGGAGCCGGATCAAGAGGCACCTCAGAGCCCTCAGCAATCCAGCCAGCAGCACACGGGCAGGACACAGCTGGCCCTTCCTGGCTGGGAGAGGGCTGCTGGCCATCTCCAGGGACCAGGCTCTCAGCAACGCCCGCCCCAGCTCCGGCCTCTGCCCAGCCGCTCTGTCGGGAGCCTTAAGGCTTCGGCAGAACCACCAAGGCCAAGGGGCTTTGGGCCACTTTCCCTTGCACGCCGCACGCTGGGCCAACCTGCCCAGCACAAGCACCCTTCTTCCCCTCTTCCCCATTGGCCTGAAGACTCTGGCCACCAAAAGAAAGCTCCTGGACCTCTGTGTATACCAACAGCAGTTTATTATTCCTACTAAATTACTAATTTGCTAATTTACTAAATTACTAATTTACTTATTTACTAATTTGCTATTATACTAATTTACTAAATTATTAATTTACTAAATTACTAACTTACTAAATTACTAAATTATTTTCAGTAGGCAAAAGTAAAGTTGATGAAAAGTTGAGCTTGTCCCTGCAAGCTCAGGTGGCCCCAGCAAACACAGCCTCCCACATCAGTTCTCCACAGCACTCCAGCAGCAGAGACGGCCACGGCCACCCAGGGAAGGCCGTGACTTCCAGAGGCGGCGGAATCCATCTCGCATCCGCTGGAGTCGGGAGGAGGGAACGCTCTGTGCAGCTATGCTTATGTACAGAGCTTGATGTGCCAGGCATGAGATGGCAGGGCTGATGTCATCTGCCATGTCCTGAAGGGCTGGAAGAGAGAGAAACAGAGGCACAGTCAGAGCCTGCATCTGCGGGGACCTGGGGAGACCCTCCTGACCCGTCCATGCCCCCCAGCTCTTGCCACGGCCTGGAAGCAGCAGGAGGCAGCAAGGAGCAGCTGGAAGGTGCTGGCCCGAATCTCCTTGGCACAGGCCCCTGAAAGGTCTCTGTGCTCTGCCCACGCCGCCCCTGGTGCGCGCAGGGAGCAGAGCCCTCCGCAGCCCGGGCAGGGCACGCAGCTGCCATCGCCAGCCCCGCTGCCAGCGCGCTGGCCTCACTCACCCCTGCACATCAGCTGGAACTCTCGCTGCTTCTCCTTCAGGACGCGCCCGGCCAGCCCTGGGAACACAGAGCCCGTCACGGCTCTGCCCAGCGGCACAGCTGCCCCACAGCGGCGCTGGCAGCCCTGCGGCCGCAGCACCTCCTTCCCCTGCAGGGCTCAGCCGGGCCCTGGGCGCACCCTGCCGCCCAAGGGCACGGCTGGCACAGGGCGGCAGCAGCCCCGAGGGCAGGCGGGGCTGCACGGCCCGGCCCGGATGGCGGCAGCTGCCGGGGCTGGGGCCGAGCTGCGGCAATGGGGCGGGGAGGGAGCCGGCCTTGTGCTCACCCATGAACCTGACGGCCGCCTCTCGCAGGGGCTCCTGTGGGCTCTGCAGGAAGGGCAGGGCCTGCCGCAGGTGCTCGGCCGCTCGGCCCCTGTTCTCTGCCAGCTGCGGAGAGCGACGGGAGGGAAGGGTCGGGGCGGGCTCTGCCCCTTGGCCCCGGGATCCCCTGCCCGCACAGCCCCGAGGGGGGCAGAGGGCCCGGCAAGGTGCGGTGCTGCCCTGCAGCAGAGCCCGGCTGGGTCAGGGCTCCACCAGCTCCTGCCTTGGGGCCACGGGAGCCTGGAGAAGAGCCCGTGTGGGGCACAGCCCAGGGAAGGGAGCAGCGTGTGGGGCACAGGCCGGTGCCCCTGGGTGCAGCACTGGGCAGGGGCCACAGCTGCCAGCCCCACAGACTGGGCACCGTGGGCAAGGGATTCTCCAGGCTGGGGCTGGGGCTGGGGCTGGGGCTTGCAGGCTGTTCTTACCAAGCACTCGCCAAACCTCCACATCTGATCTGTCATCACCAGGTGCTCCAGATCCCTACTCTTGAGGAAGCTGACTGCAGCAAGCAGCGTTTCCCGAGAGGCCTGCAGAGAGCCAGAGATGCACGGCAGCCCAGGGCACAGGAGCTGCCTCCCTGCGCCAAGGCCAGGAGGAGGCTGGGGCCCACGAGGTGCCAGGGTGCAGGGAGACAGCTGAGCGTGGGGACAGCAGCGCCCAGGAGTCCTCACCTCTGCCACGCGCGTGTTCTCATTGTGGCAGTGGAAGAAGAGCGGGAGCAGGCTCTTGCTCACGAGCATCTTGAGATGTTTTTTCCCCTTTGCCTCTACCAACCTCATCACCTCTTGGAAGAGGCGAATGCAGAGCAGCTGCACATGGTGGTTGTCCTGTTGGAAGGGAAGCAAAAGCCCTCCACATCAGCTGCTCCAGGCCCCTCTGTGCACAGGCCCAGAAATCCATGGGACACCACACTTGGGGGCAGCACCCAGTGGCCGTGGCTGGGGACACAGAGCCTTACGTTGTCCAAGAGCGGCCAGAGCGCGGCAGCCAGCCGCAGGGCGGTGGGGCTGGGTATGGCCAGGTCTCTGTGCAGCAGCAGAGCGCTGAGCACGACGCCGGTCATCTGAACGATGCCTTCATCTGCGTCCCGCAGCAGGTCCGCAAGGCTTTCAGTCAGGCTCTGCATTCTTTTGTACTGCATGGAACACAGGGCTGGCAATCCCACCCTGCTGCTGCTGCTGCAGCCATGGAGCCCAGGGGCCGCAGGCCTGTCCTGCAGCACTCGGGCAGCTGGGCAGCAACGCAGGAGAGCTGGGAGCAGCTGCCACGGCTCCCGAAGCCCAGCTAAGCACAAGGGATTGCTTTCCCCAGCCCCACGCTGCCAGCACAGCTTCAGTCACTGCCTCCTTCTCACCATTGAGGGGTCCCTGCTGAGCACCACCAGGCCTCTGAGCGCCAGGCGACGCATCTCCCTGGACTCGCTTTGCAGGTGCCTGGCCATGATCTCCAGGATGCTGTCACCCCAGTGACTCAAGTACAGGAACTCCAGGACCTGGAAGGCACAAAGCAGTGCCCGGGGTGCCCAGCTGGCAGGAGCTCAGAGCTGCCCAGGGCTGGGCCAAGGCAGCAGCACAGGGCACGGGCACGGTGCCAGATGGCAGCGGCTGTGAGAGGGCAGAGAGGTGGGAGTCAGCTCAGCAGGGCAGCGCTGGCCATGGGGCTCACCTCCACAAGGAAGGCCATGGCGGGCAGTTCCCAGTCTGAAATGCCTTGCCCCAGTAGCTCCAAGAGGCAGGATACGATGCTGGGACACCAGATGACGCAGCCCTGGCTTATCTCCCTGGTGGGGGGAAAAGACACCATTGCCCCTGAGCCGGGTGGGCAAAGCTGTGCCAGGGCTGACTGCCCGAGGCCTGGTCTGTTCCCGAGCAGCCCGTGGGCACTTTGGGAGGCGGCTGTTCCCGGGCACCCTCCTCTCCCAGCCTTTTCCAGTCTGCTCTTCATTCTCTTTGTGACAAGGCCCTCTCACCCATGCGCACGGGAACTGTGTGGGGCACCCTGGGCACAAATGGCAGCAGCAGCAGCCTGGAGAAGGGGGTCTCACCTGGCCAGCAGACGCATGGCATAGTGGTGGGTGTCAGCACACAGCAGCGTGTCCCAGCCCTTCTTGCGTTCCATGGCCAACACCACAGGCTCACACTGGACTTGGTAGAGCAGGACCTTCAGGGTCTGCACTGCAAACCTGTGTGCACAGCAATGCCCAGGTCACGCTGGCAGCCCTGCCTCCCCCTTGGGGGCATGGGAGGGATGGGGAGACTGGCAGGACTGGGATGGAGCACCTTTGGGGGTTGGTGGCAAGGCCGAGTTGCTTCTGGCATCCCTTCCAGAAGGTATCAACCTCCTCTGGTGTATACAGCGTGCTGATGTAAGCTTGGAAGAGCAGATGCAGCAAGAGATGGGGGAAATACTCCAACACTATGGGTGGGCACCAGGTCAAGTTGAAGACATTCCACAGTGTCACGGTTGCCTGGAAAAAATGAAGCACCCAGAGACAAGAGTAGGTGCCAAGACATCCATGTGGCAGGGCCTGAGCGTGCGAGGGAGAGGCCGGGGGAGACACCGTGGGAGCAGCCGGCCTGGTGCCCCAGGTTCAGCGCAGTGCCTGAGGCAGGGAGATGCAGCTGTGGGGAGGACAGAGAGCTGGCTGCTCCAGAGGTGGCCTAGGGGCAAGCAGAGGTCAGTTGCAGGAACTCACAGCCAGAGCAAAGACGCCTGTTTTGTCCCCATCGGAGGTGTAGGCATTGTCCACTGGCCAGGCCCTCAGCAGACTGAGGAGGATGAGCAGCGCCGGCTCCGCGGTGCCAGTGGAGGTCAGGATCAGCCCCCACATGGCCGCAGCAGCTCTGTGGGGTCAGGGCTCTGTGTCAGGGGGTCCGGGCCACAGCACCGTGGCCTGGGCTGCTGCAGGGGCCCGCGCCGGCCCTCAGCCCTGCCTCTGCCCACTGGCCCCGGCCGGCGGCGCCCAGCCAGCCCACGGGGGTGCAGCCCCGCGAGGGAGGGAGCGTGGCAGCACGCTCAGGGGCTGACATGGCAGCACGGCAAACGGAGGGGCCGCAGGGGCCTGCAGCTGTGCGCCTGTGTGGCACTCAGCAGGGACAGGCTCTGCAGGGTAACGGGGGATGAACCCTAAGGCCTCAAGGCAGGTGGGGCTGCCCAAGGTACCTGTCACCCGACGGGGCCCAGCGCAGGAGAGTCATCAGCACATCGTAGGGGTATTTCTTGGTCAGCTCCAGCAGGCTCCTGTCCAGCCTGTGCCCAGCAGACTCATTGGCCGTGAGCCACTTGTGGATGTATCTCACCATGGCGGGCACCTGCAGAAGGCACGGGGAGACCTGGAGACCTGCCAGAGCAGCAACTTGCCCAGCTTCCCCTGAGAAGTGCTGCCCTTCCCACCACATTGGGCTGGGCCTCAGAGGCTGAGGGAACCCAGCAGAGCCAGCCTGAGGCGCCACACAATTCCTGGGGTGATCAAGCCTTGGCCACAGGCTGCTTACTTGCATTGGATTGGAGACACCCTTCTCCACAAGCAAATCCAGCATGGCAGCGCTGGTCTCAGCACCGAAGAGGTGCAAGTTTGCCAAAGGCCCAGTGCCCACACCGGCGGTCTCTTCCCGCCAAATGGACGTGATGAATTCACAGACCATCTGCAGGAGAAGGGCAGGAAGAGAGGGAGAATCCATGGAGTGTTCCAAGCACGGTGCTGGGCTGAGCAGTGGCAGCAGGCCCAGCCCAGGTGGGGATGGCTGCAGTACCTGCGCTGCTCTGCGGAAGCGGCCACGGGCAGGGTGCTGCTCTTGTGTGCGGTCCATGGCTGCACCTGGCACAGAGCGAGCGCAGCCAGGGCTGAGGGGCTGCGGGAGAGGCCGGAGAGCAGAGCCCAGCCCTGCGTTCCCAGGCAGGGACAGCCCGGCATGCACCAGCCCTGTGGCCCAGCTCTGGCACTCACCCTCCTGCTGCAGCTGGAGCTGCTGCAGCTCTCCAGGCTGCTGCGCTGAGGCAGCTGCAGCCTCCTCCTCCTCCTTCACCCAGGCCAGCTTGGGCACCCTGGGGGGTGTCTGCTCCATGTCTCTGTTTGCAAGGCTTGCAGGAGAGATGCCTTGAAAAAACTCCAAGATCAAGTGCTGCAGTTGTGCCTTGAAGGCCCAGCTGCAACAGAGAAGCCTTGGGAAGGCTGAAGGACAGTAAGTCCTGCAGTCTGGCCTCGAGGTCACCTGCACAGTAAGGCTTTGGGAAAGCTCCGGGTCAGCAGGGAACGAGCTGGCTGTGCGGGGGCTCCTCACAGCAGCGCTCTCTCCGTCCTGTCCCGACGCGTGCACTGAGCACTGTGGCGTGGCCGTGTCGCCGCCAGCACCTATGTCACCACGTGTCACAAAGGGTCACCCTTGTGCAGTGTGCTCTGTTCCATCCCACGGTGACCTCGGTGCAGTGTGTCACAAAGAGCCCTAGGACACACCCTCACATGCCCTGGGGACACCCCCCCCCCCCCAAACTGCCCCAATTGCAAGGAGGACGTTCCCCGAGTGTCAAGGACAGCCCAAGAGGAACTTCAGGAGCGGCTCAAACAACAAGCAGATGTTCCTCTGCTCTGCCTGCTCAGGGCAGCAGAAGGAGCCCCCACGGTTGCCGATGCAGCTGCAGCAGGAAGGGCACCCGTGCTTCCACAGGAGCTGCCAGGGCCTCTGTGGGACATGACCCGGTGCTGGGTGGCCGTCACACACGCAGGGCTGTGACACGGACACGGGACGTGTGGCCCAGGGCGCCAATGCTGCTCTGAGCCCTGGGGCCTGGGCAGCACTGGAATCAGCAGGTGTGGCAGAGTCCCTGCCAAAGGAGACCTGCCACCCCCGAGCCGTGCCAGTGCTGGTGCCTGCTCCTGCCACAGAGAGCTGTGCCCCCGGGGCACTTCTGTGCCAGAGGAGAGCCCAAGCCCACGTGCATTGGTGCCCGTGCTCCTTTCTGCAGGTGCCTGTTGGCAGGAGCACCTGGAGCAATTGGTGGCAACACCTGGTCTTTGTCAGAAGGCAGAAGCAGTTGCTCATTCCTGGAATGATTTTTGCCCCATCTGCAGCCCCTGCTGTGGAACACAGGAGAGCCAGACCCTCTGTGATCACCTGCCCTGCATCTGCCCCGTTCCAGCCTCCTGCCTCTGCAGACACAGCTGATCACCTGGACACAAACGGTGAGTGAGGAGCCGCCGCTCCAGCCCGTTCCCACCCGAAACTGGCGTGGCCGCTGCCGCCCCCTCCCACCTGCCCTCTGCAGCTCTGGGCTTTGTTCCAGCTGCAGGACTGGGACCAAGCACAGAGACAGCGTGCTTGCATCTAAAGAAGGGACTGAAACCGAGTTATCTCTTCTGTTCTGTTAACAATTTTAACAACTGCTGTTGTTTTCTGCTTGAATGGTTAGATATATTAGTAAAAGAGCTGTTATTCCTACTCCCTTATCTCTTCCTCAGAGTCCTTGATTCAAACAATTATAATACTTGGGGGGAGTGGAACTAAAGTCTCTATTTCAAAGGGAAACTGCTGCCTTTACTGGCAGACACCTGTCCTTTCAAGCCAGGACATTTAGTTACCTCAACCATTTGATTTTAAAATCCTTAAAAGAAGTCTTCTTAATTAATAAAGAAAAGGGGAGTTGTGGAGACTGAAGGCATTCCCAGGTAGAGAAAGCAACTCCTGTTCTGCTCCCTGGGTCAGCCTCGTCCCCTCTCCCTGTCTGTCAGTCTTTCGGTCACTCCCGCCTGTCGCAGCACGCTGAGAGTCGTGTATAATAAGGACAAGGACTTCTTGAGCGTATGAGGCTAAAGAAGCATTTTATTGAAAAACCAAACCATATTTAGTGTGGTTCGCAAGTCTCGAACAGGACAGCAGTCCATTGGACAATAGGAGAAAACATCGCCTGTCATGTAGCACGAGAACTGTTTCTCAGTCAACATCAGGTGCTAATCTCTGTTTATTAATTCCTTTCTGTTTACAGAAAGTTATCATCCTGGGAAAGGCTCAGGCTGGAGCTGAGAAACTGTCTCAGCCTGGGAAAAAGTTGCCCAGCCTGAGAAAAAGAGCTCAGATCCTGAAAAAGGCCTAGCAAACCGTGCCTGGGCCTTCAGTGGTGTCCATCCCGGCCCTGTTTCTCTGTTGGCCCCCATGCCCTAACCCCTCCCTTGTAACACCCCCATGTCCCCTAGTAATTGGTCTCTGATGTTCTACCCGCCCTGACAATCCCATGTATTTAATCTTGACTCTCACAAAGTACCAAGCCTTTGCTCCCTGAACCCTGGACCATGCACACGCGGGCTGAAATAAAACATCTCTGTAAAACCCCTGCAAAGGCCCTTCCCGCTCTTTTACTTGCTTTCACTCCAAGCAACACCAGATGCAACAGTTGTGGTTTGTACATTGTACTGAATGATTTGTTCTGTACTCCCCCAGGTCTGTGGAGTTGATTCAGCCCTCCCTTCGCCCCTCTCCGCTGGCAGGATCTCATTGGTTATGGTTCGGTTTCTCCCCTCCCCTCTGGCTGGGTTTAAAATTCCCCACCATACTTTGTTCTGCCTCTCTCACTTCCCTTGGAATCTGATTGGGAATAAACTGCTGGACAATATCCAGGGAAAAGGAGCCTCCTTTGTCTTTTACCTTTGTCCATGTGGGTTCCACATTCTCCCCTGGTCCAGAGCAAGCCCAGAGGGACCAGAGAGAAGAAAGAACCCACAGGGATGAGGCTGAGCCGCAGCCCCATTCCTAATTTCTCACAATCTACTCTCCTACACAGAAACTCCTGAAAATCCATCCCAGGCACATTAAACACTTCTTGTGTGGGCCCCTGAGGGCCACGAGGATTCTTATGAACTCCCCTCCCATCAGTCCCTCCTGGGCAGTGCTGGGCATTAGCGCAGCTCCTGGGGCTGTCCAGGCACCAGCTGCTGCCACAGGGCTCGGGCTTGCTGCACTTGGGTATTAAACACGACAAATCTGGGGAGGGGCACAGCCCTAGAAACCAGGACTTTGCCCTCAGGAGCTTGGAGCTGCTCAAGGGGAATAAAGGATCCCCTGCACACACCGATTCCCCCGGCAGCAGCTCTGCCCCGCCAAGAACAGGGCTGTGTTTGGGAGAGGGAGGATGGCTGGGATGGCGCCTGGCATGAGACAGCCACACGTTGGGATGAAGAGCTTGGGGAGATCCCGTTACTCAGGAGGTTTTGGAGCACCTTGCAATCCTGAGGGATGAGTTACTGGGAGGGGGAAGTCAACTGGCTCTTGTCAAGTTGTTCATGGGTCTGGGTCTTCAAAGAGACTAGAGCAGCTGTTGGTTGCTGTAAAGTTGTTTATTGCAGAAGTGCATCAGTCTCAAAGGCAAAGAGTTCAGAATATTAAAGTCCAGGCTAAAAGCTTTTGGCATAGAGTCCTGAGAAGGAGAAGCAGCAGCAGCCTGGCATTTCTTCTGCTTCCAGGTGGTGATAAAGATGGTGGTCTCTCACCCAAGTGCAAGGGGCTTTATTTGTAAATCATCCAATGAGCTAAAAACATTCCTTCTAAAGCTACTAGAATCTTAGTTCTAGACTATGAAAGTAATGTTATAGTTTACATATATAGTTCTGTCTATTCCTGTAAATAGCTCTATCTGTTCTATCTAGAAAAATGTAAGCAATGTTCTTACTATGTTTTCATTATGTCTGTGTACTGATTTGAAACCAAAACCAGTGAGAGACTACAAGTCAGAAATATAACTTAATAGGAAAAAGAAAATAAAATACATGCAATAGTAAAAAAACCCCCGTAGACAAAGTCAGAATACAATATGACACCCTGCTAGTTAGGGTGGTGGTAGCAGTCCAGATGAAGTGATCTTGTTGAAGTAGTGATCCTGTAGAAAGGTCTGGCAGCTCTTGTCCTCTGGAAACCAGTGGGTAAGGGCTGCCTTGGTGCTCCAAATCTTAGTTTTTATTTGGTAGGAAATGCTTGGCTCCTTCCCATGGGTGGAGCATCTCACAAAGGGATGATGTAATTTTATCAGTTTTGCAGTGGGATTCAATTTCCCATTAACAGAAGATTTCTTCCTGGAGGAAGGGTGGGTTGTGGAAAGGATAAAGAACACTGCCTCACCAGGTTTTCTGCAGAGGGCCCATTAGCAGAGGATATCTCCCACGGAGATAAGGAACTCTGCCCCATTTGGTTTCCACAGTTCATGAAGATGGTGATAGAACACATACTTTTGGGCACATCTTCACATTGTAACCCAGGACACTCTGGGGCTAAGTTTTTGAACTATTAACTAGATTTTAGGGCTTTTAACTCTCTTAAGGCACTTATAGTATATTCTTACTGAAAACTAAAACTCCTACTTCATATCTATGTAACTTAATAATATTCCTACTTACTTCAAACTAAGACTTGTACTTCATGTCTGTGGCTTAATATATTTTAATTTCTCCAAAGGGTTTAATTCAATCCCTGCATTCTTCTCTCTCTCTGAGGGACTCAGAGAACCTTCTATTTAACACAGTCCAACAGGCTCTGACATTGGAGTGGGACCCCACAGGGAAGGACGTTGGGAGCCCTTATTAGGGAAGATCCTGCTGCTTTCTGCCAGTTTTAAGGGGTTATAAATTTGGGGGGGGGGCTTCGGAGATTTCCCAGTTAATTTATGGGTGGAGGTGGCCCCTTTTTAGGGAGAATCCTGATGCTTTCTGCCAATTTCAGGGATTCTAAGAGGCTTGTAGTGGACGCACTTCCATGGGTTCTGATATCACCCGCCCACACATGAAACTGGTCCGGACTGGTGCTCCCAGTGCTGCATGGGGTGGGCAGTGGGGACCCCCCCATGGCACAGCACAGCTGCTTTGGGGCTGGTGGCACCGCCCGGCGCTGGGCATGGGGCGTGTTGGGGGAGCTGGGGCCGTACTGGTGGTACTGGGAGCTCACCTGCCTGGGGACCAGCAGGACTCAGGTGAACGTGTGTGCTCCCCCCGGGGACCCCCAGCCTGGTGCCACTCTGCCTCCAAAGAGCTGCTCCCAGTATTCCCAAGAAAGCTTCCCAGTTTGCTTGGTCCTGTTTATTGGGGGTCAGCAGGGAAGGAGCTGGAGAGACCCCATGAGGGGAGCCAAGATTGGAGGGGGGCAGAACAGGCCCTGACATGGATTGGGAATGGGGACCCCCAGGAAAGGTCATGTCCCCCTTTTCTCACCCTGCTCTGGGGCGCCTTGGGATGAGCCTGAACCCCAACACGGCACTGGGCCAATCCCAAAGGTGCTGGAAATCCTCTAAGATGCCAGGGGAATTTGGGGGTGCATGGGGGGTGCCCAGACTGGGCCAAGAGCACAGCACTGCCCCAGCCCAACCTGCCCCAGCTCCATCCCAGCTCCTCCCGCGGGATGCAACTTGTTGGGAAAATGGGGGGAGCCAAGGGTGGGCGCTGGGCCCAGGGGGAGCAGGAGAAGGGATGGAGGAGGGCCAAGGAAGGAGCAGAAGGGCCATAAAGAATAGGAAGTGGATGCAGTACTAGAAAGCAGGAAGAGTGGGACCCCTACCAGTACAATTTAGGAGTACCAGCCCCCTCCCTCACTTCTGGGGTTCCCAGCTTCTCTTTTCCCATGCTCTTCCATGCCTTCCCCACTGCACCCCAATCCACCACCCCATTCCACATGCTTGGTTTTGGGGGTTCCATGCCCCTCCTCCTTACTCTGGAGGTCCCATACTTCTTATCTCACAATTCAGGCACCTCATTGCTGCTTTTTCCTGGGAAGAATTCCTGAGATTTGTGAGTTTTTGGGTTGCAGTTTTGGAAGGGGACAGCTCTGTCTGGCTTTCCCCTCCCTCTTGGGGCCTCTCAGCTACCACCGCCCCCTGGGAGTGCTGGCATTTCCCTCCTGGGGACAAGGACCTTCATTCCCTTCCAGGAGCCCAATGCCTGGCTGGGGCTCCAGGGCAGGGGGTCCTTGAGCAGCTGCCCCAGAACCTCTGCCAGGGTCTCCCAGCGCAGCTGGAGCCGCTCGGCCTGGGGTCCCCAAAACCCTCAGCAAGCCCCAAGTGCCTCCCAGGAACCCTCAACCCCCTCAAACCCAGCATCCCCCACAGCCCCTGCAAGTCCCCCCCATGGCACCAGCCTTGGCCACGTCCCCACATGTCACTGGCCATGTCCCACTGTGTTCTCACCCATGGCCATGTCCCTACCATGTTCCCATCCCTGTCATTGTCCCCCACATCTCCATCCATGTCTCCCCCATGTCCCCACGAATGGCCACATCCTCCTCCATGTCCATTTGTCCCCAAGTCACTCTCTGTGTCTGTGTCCTGCCATGTCTCTGTCCCCCCATGTCCCCACCCATGTATTAGTTCAAAAGCAAATCAAGTCCAGAAGAAAAGCATTTCCTTGTCCATGCCAGCTGATGATCCAAGTGCTTGGGTGGCAGAGAAGAAACTTTTCTGGATGGATTTCCGTTCCAGTGTCTCCAAACTCTAGGTCTTTGCCCAAATCCATCACCATTTTGCTTCAGAAGACACCCTTTAATAATAGGAAATCACAATTGTGTGATCACTTAGGTTGGAAAAGACCTCCAACATCATTCAGTATTACTGAATGTCAACAGAATACAGGATTGAAAGGAGAACATTTTCTGGGGTTGAAAGGCAACAAATGCACTCTCCCCAAGGAATTCCCAATGTTGGTTTGTATCCAGATGGATGGTCCCGCCCCCGTGTTCCTCCAGGTGCCCACAGGGAGACAGGATGATGCAGAACCCCCTCCCCACTCTCGCCAGGTGTCTTCCCAACACGGATCATCACGACCACGAATCAGCAGGGCTCTGCCCAATGGGGGTCACTGGGGATCATCCAACACCAATCCTTCCATGGGGGAAGGAGCTGGAGCAGAGCACGAAGCTCTGCCCACAGTTGGGGCACTCACAGGGCTTCCCTTAGCGGTGCCTTCGTTGGTGGTGGGTCAAGGTGGAGCTCTGTGAGAAGCTCTTCCCACACTCAGGACACTCGTAGGGCCTCTCCCCAGTGTGGATGCGCCGGTGCACAGCGAGGGTGAAATTTCGCTTGAATCCCTTCCCGCAGTCGGGGCAGCGGAAGGGCCTCTCCTCTGTGTGAATCTTCTCATGTTCCAGGAGATTGTAGCTGGTGTAAAACGTCTTCCCACATTTGGGACACTCGTAGGGCCTCTCCCCAGTGTGGATGCGCCGGTGCACAGTGAGGGTGGAATTTCGCTTGAATCCCTTCCCGCAGTCGGGGCAGCGGAAGGGCCTCTCCTCTGTGTGAATCCGCTCATGTCTGATCAGAGTGGAGCTTCTCGGAAACCTCTTCCCACACACAGGACACTCGTAGGGCCTCTCTCCCGTGTGGTTGTGCTGGTGTTTTCTCAGGTCTGACCTCAGCCTGAAGCTCTTCCCACATTCCAAGCAGGGGTAGGGCCGCTCCCCAGTGTGGATCACCTGGTGCTGCCTCAGACTGGAGCCACAGCTGAAGCTCTTCCCACATTTCCCACACTCGTAGGGCTTCTCCCCACTGTGGATCATCTGGTGCCGGGCCAGGCTGGAGCTGTCTCTGAATCCCATCCCACATTCCCCACATTCGCAGGGATACTCTCCAGTGTGGATCATCTGGTGCCGGATCAGTTTGGAGCTGTCTCTAAATCCCTTCCCGCATGTCCCACACTCGTAGGGACGTTCCCCAGTGTGGATCATCAGGTGTTTGCTCAGGTCAGAGCTCCGGCTGAAGCCCTTCCCACATTCCAAGCACTTGTGGGGCTTCTCCCCTCCATGAGGCTTCTCCACCAGCTCTGAGCTCTGCCTGCATCTCCGGCCGCCTTCCCGGCTCAGGGAGGGTCTTTCCTCCTCGCAGCTCCCTGGGCTGGGTTTGCAGCCCCTCCTCATGAGGGATCTCTGGGCCTTTTCTTCCTGCTCCATCTGCCCACACTTTGGGAACAAAAAAATCCTGGTTTGGGGGAAAAACAAGAGGAGAGGGCATTAGGCTGGGGGTTCCTCCTTGCCCAAGTGCAACTCAGGAAGACACTGGGTGTCCTGTGTGTGTCAGAACCTGCAAAACACCAAGATGCAGCCCAAAAATCCTCCAAACATCACAACACAGATGAAAATCCCACCAAACAGCAAGATTTGGCCAAAACCCCATCCAAAATAGAAAGATTCAGCCCCTGCTAAAAACAAAAACACCAACATTTAGCCCAGTAAAGCTCACAAAGATCAAGATTCACCCCTGTGATAATCAGGGATCCCTCTCTCTGGTCACCTGCTGCATGTGATGGGGACAACGCTCCTGGGGCTGGGGAGAGGCTGCAGACACAGGGAGGGCTGGAACCTTGTGCTGCTTCCTGTTTCTGCTCCTCCTTCTCCTGTGTCCCTACTCTTCCTCACATTCCTCTTCCTCCTACTCTTCCTCATTGTCCTGCACAATCCCACCTTTTCCTCCCACGTGCAGCGTTTGACCATTTGCATTGGGATTATTTGTGTATATATGTTGGTGACTCTTAGTGATATCAAAATTTTGGTATGGTTTTTTTGATGTTCACCTTAAGGATGGATTTTATAACACCAGAAGAGCTTTAAAGGTAACACTTTAACAGATAAAATGTTAATAGAATATTGTTACTACGAAAAAAAAATAGCAGATTTTGGGGGGGGCACATATGAGTCATCCAATGGCTGCTCTGGAAGAGAAGCCGGGATTCCAGGCAGCCAGGAGAGGTTAGAAATGCACATTAACACTGCTGGGGCAAAGTGTGGACAAGGTACCAGGATATTCTTGCCTGGGAGAGGAATTGGGCTGATTCCCTCTGGCCCTCACCCCAAGCTCTGCCTGCCTGCACAGATGGAAATTGCACAGCTAAAGGCAGAGCCCATAGTGAGGATATCTGACTGCAACAGAAATTGGTTAAGCTGCAAAGAGAAACAGCAAATGGAGAATGTTGTTAAAACTTTACTAAATAAAAGTAAATATCCCTCTCCTCAGTCCAACATGTGCTGTCACTGTCTAGTTATACAGAGTGCATTAGAGCACTGGGGTGTTTTTGCTCGTCCAGAGAAACCAGTTGGGAATCCAAGTATTTGATGATTTAATTAGAGAAAAGTGGTCAATTGATGCAGCCCTGGCTGGCTGGTGCTCCTGCTCCCAAAATTGAGGAAAACATGAAGAGACACCACAACAAATCCTACAATATCATGGACCACTCTCTGGGAACCCTAAGAAATACATATCAGGAGACAGAAAATTGGAGTGGCATAATGAGGTTAAAAACTAAATATTATTATAATTCTTACTACTATGATTAATATTCATTATGCTATTATTATTAATGCTATTATTATTTTTTCATGTACTAAGGAATGTATTATCAGTCCTTGAAATAATAATCAATTCGACAGCACCAGCTCCTGACATTCCTGCTGACCAATCCAAAGAAAGGAAGAACAAGATATTTCACCATGGGAGAGAATCAGATTATCTTTCAACAGAAGGAGGAGAAGTTTGTGGAAAATTAAGTGATGCAAACAGCTGTTTGCAAATAGATGATAACTGAAAAGGGGTGAAACAGATAACAAAGGAAATACTAAAATAAATCATATTCTGGTCCAAATGTACAGAGGATGGCAATGGCACATGTGTTTGTGGTTCCCTGGCAGACCATGGGTTAAACGAATGCTGTTCCTCCCCTGATGTGCTGCAGCAACTCTCATCTTTTTCCCATGCCCGACACCTTGCTGAGTGCAGCTCATTCAGCAGCTGAGCAAGGGGATGCAGGTGGCAGCCAGGCCTGATCCAGAAACGGCTGCAAAAGGACAGGGAGGGAGGGCACTGAGAATAATCCCAAAATCAAAGAGGGACCAGGAGAAAAAACAGAGTCAATGAGTGAATCTGCTTAGAGAAAGGGCCAGGGACTTGTACATGAGGAAGCAATGGGAGAAATCTTCAGTTTCAGAACATGTTGCTAATTGACATGGACTGCTGCTGAGCCAAGATCCTGAACTTCGAGAAGAAGAAACACTTAACAGAGCCATGTGATAATTGATAAGTGATTTTGCTAATCATAGAAGTTTTGGAGTTGGTATAAACCAGCATACTTAAAATAAGAAAAGAACATGGACCTAGATAAAGGGAAATTATGATTAAACCCATTCTGTTTAAATCCTCCTGTTACAAATTTTCTAAATTGAATATTGCATACCAGTTTGTAAAAGGAAAAAAAAAAGGGCTTTCCACAGTCTGAAAGTTTTGCAGAATCAGATTTCCTGCCTTTGTGTAATCAATCACAAACTATCTGCTAAAGACCAGGCTTCCTACTTCTCCTGTTTTTTATCTACCAAGACCAGATGGTTACAGGACCAATTGTCTGAAGAACTGTCCCACAGAAGTTTGGAAGTTTTCTTTGACCACCACTGCTTACCTCGCAGAATTACTACAACAAAACAATAATAATTATTGATGACTACAAGGAAAACCATACTATAAAGAGGGAACTGCAAACCAAGTTAGATGGAAGCGTGGAGTGGGAAGTGACCCCTCATGTTTCCCAGTGCTGCTTGCTCCATCTATACAAAATAAAGCAATCTAAATTTTGCTAAGCATCAAGACATTTTAGAACAATTTGGTGCCAAAACCCAGGACGTCCTTGGAGCCCTGAGAGGCGCTGGGATTTCGGGGAGGCGCCCCATTACTGTGGCCCCGGTTTGTCAGTGGCTCTCGGGACCCAACGACCTCACGATAGAGACTGAGCAAGGAAAGAGCTCCCCTGAAAACTGCAGCAAAATCACCTGTAATTCTTGTGCAGGAAGACCCAGACAGGAGCATGGAAGCTGTAAGTAATTGTCAGGTTGGGTGGAGGTGACTGTGTGCTTGCCTGAATGAGACGTGGATTTTGCCATCAAGCGAGAGCAGAGTCCTTCCATCCGCGGTTCCGGGATCCCGCCAGGGACCCGGCCGGGGAAGGGACAAAGCGAGTGAGGGGAGGCTGCTTTTCCCATCCTAGCCCAGGGAGAAGCTGGGTTCTTTTCCCATCCCAGCCCAGGCAGAGGTGGGACCTGGGCAGGGAAAAGCAGAGAGCAACACACGAGTCACAGGGGGAAGAGGGAAAAAGCTGCTTTTGCCATCCCAGCCCAGGGAGAGGCTCCTTCCCATCCTGACCCAAGCAGATGCAGGATCCAGGCAGAACACAAGGGGAGCACAAACACCTCAAAATAGTCCCTTGAGGTAAAAATGGGACAAAGAAAGAGTAAGGTTTTAAATCTGAATGACCCACAAAGGGGTTCAAGTTCCTGTGATCCACAAAGCAATAAAGACAAGACACGTAGGTTGGCAGAAATACCACCAGGCAGCCCTTTGGCAATAATATTAAGATGCTGGGACACAGGGGAGTTATACAAAGGCCATCTAAAGAAAAATTGTAAAGAGAGGATACAGGAGGAGAACATGTTCCAGGGGGACGAATAGGGGTGTCAGGGGCTGTATGTATTTGGAACCTTACCATCTAAAGAGTCCTTGATAAAATTAAGAATCGGTCCCAAGGGAGAGGAGCTGGAATTTTTAGTAGATACAGGAGCAAAAAAATCCACTATTAAACATCTACCAAAAAGGTGTAAACCTAGCACTCGTAGTTGGAGCAAAAGGTAAACCATTTCCAGTCCCTGTTATTAAAAATGTGCAAATTGAGACCCAGAGCAAACCTGAATTAAATGATCTGCTGCTACTGTCAGAGGCAGAAAATAATTTATTGGGGAGAGATTTAATAATAGCATTGGATTTGAAAACTGAAGTATCCCAGGGGCAACTAAAAATTTATGCCTTAACCTGAAAAAATGAGGAACAAATATATCCTGAGGTGTGGTATACCCCTGGGGAAATCGTAAAGTTAGAAATAAAACCTACCAAAGTGAAAATCACTGATCCAATTTGCCTGTCCGAGTTCATCAATATCCAATATCACTGGAAGGGAGACAGGGCCTTAAACCTGTCACAGAAAACTTTGTGCAACAAGGCACTTTAGAACCACATATGTCCCCACATAATACTCTTACTTTGCCTGTCAAAAACACAAACAGGAATTACAGATTGGTACAGAATTTGAGGGCTATAAATCAACAAACTGTTACCAAATTTCCTACAGCATCAAACCCTTAAACTCCCTTAAATCAGCTGTTCCCTGACTACACTTGGTATAGTGCAATAGATCTAAAAGATGCATTCTGGGCATGCCCATCAGCAAAAGTAGTAGAGATTATTTTACCTTTGAATGGGAAGATCCTGATAAGGACAGAAAACAATTGCATTAGACAGTATTGACTCAGGGCTTTACAGAACCCCCAATCTCTTTGGGCAAGCCCTAGAAGAATTGATGCAGTCTTTTGAGCCACCAGAAGAGGTGAAATTGTTACAATATGTAGATGATCTATTAATAGCAGGAAAAGACGAGAAATCTACTAAAAATGGGACTATAAAACTTTTAAACTTCTTGAAACAATAGGGTTTGAAGGTATCCAAAGCTAAATTACAATTCACAAAACCAGAAGTAAAATATTTAGGACATTGCCTAAGTAAAGGGAAAAAGAAATTAGATCCTAATACAGTCACTGGAATACTAAGCCTGGGACCTCCAAAGACCAAAAAAGAAGTCAGGAAAATTTTGGGACTGCTGGGATACTGTCGTCAATGGATAGAGGGATTCAGTGAGAAAGTGAAATTGCTATATGAAAAACTTAACACTAATCACCAAAAATGGACAAAGGAGGATGATAAAAGTTTTGAAAAGGTCAAATAGGCTTTAATTCAAGCCCCTGTACTAAGTCTGGCAGATTTGGAGAGACCATTTCAATCACTTGTAAACAGCTCTGATCAAAGGGCACATGGGCTGCTCACTCAGGAATGGGCAGGCAGTCGACAGCCAGTGGGATTTTATTCTAAACTGCCAGACCCTGTCAGACAGGGCTGGCCCACATGTCTACAGGACCCAGTGGCCACAGCACTTTTAATTGAAGAAGCCCAAAAAGTCACATTTGGGGCACCCCTAGTGGTACACAGCCCCATGATGTAAGGAAAATTCTGAATCAAAAAGCCAAGAAATGGCTAACCAATGCCCTAATATTAAAATATGAAACTATTCTAATCACTTCCCCAGACTTAGAGATAAAAGCAACTGCTCAAAGTCCTGCACAATTCCTATATGGGGAACCAGGAGAAAATTTAGAACATGATTGTCTGGACATTACAGAGTTACAAACAGAAAATAGACCTGACCTGGGGCAAGCTGAACTTAATGATGGAGTAAAATTGTTTATAGACAGGTCATCCAGAGCAATAGAAGGAAAAAGAAAATTGGGATATGCCATAGTAGGAGAAGAAGAATTAAAATTACTGGAAACCAAACCTTTAAATGCAACATGGTGTTCAGGCTTGTGAACAATTTGCTCTTTACAGGGCACTATCTCAATTAAAGGGTAAAAAAGGGACCATATTACAGATTTGGGGAAAAGGGGGGGTTAATTAACACTCAAGGATAGGGATTGATAACTCAAGAATTAATTGTTAGAATACTAGAAGTTCTCAGGGGCCCCACTGAAATTACTGTGGTCCACATAAGAGGGCACCAAAAAGGAACAAGCTGTCATAGAAGAGGGAATAATCTGGCTGACAAAGAAGAAAAAAAAGCAGGATTGGAGCAAAAAACATTTTCTGCATTAAGTACTACAGTTAGAGATCCCAGTTCCAACCAGGAATTACAGAAGCTGTTTACTCCCCAGCAAAATGAAGCAATAAAGAAATTAAAGGCAGAACAAATGTGAATAAATGGGTTTTACCAGATGGCAGGGAAATTTTACCTAAAACCTAGGCTAGATAAATTAGTGAACAATTACATCAACAAACTCATTGGGGAACCAATGTACTAGCAGACCAATTTTTAAAATTTTTTTGATGCATCGGCATTTTTGATGTTGCAAAGCAGAGCATCCAGAGTTGTTTAACTTGTCAGAAAATTAATAAAACAGTATGCAACAAGGTCCATCAGGAGGATGGAAAACTGCTTACAGACCCTTTGAAAGAAAACAAACAGATTTTACAGAATTACCAAAAATAGGAAGATGGAAATATTTACTAGTAATAGTAGAGCAATTAACCCACTGGGTAGAGGCATTCCCTGCAGCTAGAGCCACATCACAAGTGGCAGCCAAAATATTGATAGAACACGTAATGCCAAGGTGTAGCCTGGTCCAAGCCATAGACTCAGACCAGGGGACACACTTTACATCAAAGGTGCTGAAGTTACTGACCTCAGCACCAGGCATCAGCTGGGAGTATCACACACCCTGGCACCCTCAGAGTTCTGGGAGAGTTGAAAGAATGAATCAAACTGCAAAACAACAGCTGCCAAAATTAATGGTTGAGACTAAAATGCCATGGACAAAGTGCCTCCCACTAGCCCTGTCTAATATACCAACAATGCCAAATTTGAGAACAGGGATTTCACCATATGAAATGCTCTATGGTATGTCTTGCCCTAAAGGAGCACACCTTGATCCAGCCTTAGTGCAGGACTCTTCCCTCCAGAATTACATATTAGCAATCAACAAAAACTTGCAGAATTAAGGGAGAAGGGAATTTTAGCTCAAACTGTCCCTCTAGGATTTGCCATACATAAGATTAAGCCAGGACAATGTGATAATTAAAGTATGGAAAGAAAAAAGTCTAGATCCAAAATGGGAAGGACTGTATTTAGTTCTATTAATGACTGAAACAGCTGCACAGACAGCTGAAAAGGGATGGACACATGTGAGGAGAGTCAAAGGTGCTGTAACCCCTCCTACTGCAGGCTGGGCAGGGACATCCGAGCCAGGAGACCTCAAAATGCAAATTCAGAGCACTTGATGTCAATACCAGATCAATTTGTCTCCAAGATCTCCCAATCAAGACTAAAAGTCACTTGTCCCAAACCCGGGTGTGACTGGAACCCGTTCATCAAAAAAGGGATCCACACTGTGCTGAGTTGTGGTGATGTCATTCCAATGGTGGGTATCTCCCATTGCATTATGTGTCCAATGTAAAAGAAACAAACATAAGGAAACTGTTAAGGTACTTAATACCCTATCAGCACAAAGAAAAAATCAAAATTAATAATCATAACTGGTGGGAGTTATTTGAGAATGGAAGGAAAGGAAAGAAGAAAGCCAAAGCAGAGGTACTGGCACAAGAGTGCTGGAAAGGGTTGCATATACCGTGCTGTTACTGCTGTGCCTCGTACTGGAATGTTAAAGCTCAAGGCTGGGACAAAATTAAGAAATGATACCAAAAGAGAGAGACAAAGTGGGAGACCCCAGGACACACTCCCTGCAGCCCAGAAGATTAAACAAACCTTGGCTACCAATAGAAACCCCACAGGCCTTGAGGGAGGCAGAGGGATGCAAACAGTCATGGGACTCATCCTATTGCTAATTATGACAAAAGGAAATAGTGCTGATGCTTGTTCCAAGTGTTACCAGACAATTGGGTATGGCAGACACACAGTATCCACCCTTGCCTTCCACACACACACCAATTCAGCCTGCTATAATAAGCACAACTCAGAAACCTCCATTATCATGGGAAAAAGTTACTGGGGAGCCACCAATTTGGGAAAAGGAGGGTGGGCTCCATCAGCATGGCAAAGTTGCCCAGTAGGAGAAGCACACCTCTGCTTCACAAAAGAAGGTATGTGAGGATATGCAGATCAGGGAGGAGTGCAAGATCACTACAAGGAAGAATTGATAAAGAATATAACTAAAGTGTTCAGGGAACAAGGACAAACCATAAGGGAAGTTTTAACTTGTACGAGAAATTGAAACAACAACTCAGCAAACGGGACTTACCCACCTCAGGAAAGAATTTATTTGTGGAATTCATGAAAGAAATTTCTACTGAATTACTTACTGATATTACCACTGAACTGACTTAACTCACTGCTGGATCTGTGGAGGAACACAAATGACTGAACAGTGGCCATGGAGGGGGGAGGGATTAGACCCAGAGCAGTTATTGGAATCAAATGGAAATATCGAGGGGAGTCAATAGACCTGAAGGGTGAGTTCTAAACCATGAGGAAACAGGAGAAGTGTGTATAACACATCAGGGAACTAACTTAACCAATATGTGGGGCACACCCCCTCTATGACTATCCTCATTACAAATACAAGCAGTCAGTCTTGGTGGCCCAAAGCTCCAAAAGGATATTGGGGAAACTTAAGTAAAGGTAAGTGTAGAAAGAACAATTTTACAGGACTAGGCTGGTATAATAAGAATAGAGCCAACCCATACGAAGAAGTAAAAAGTGTAAGCATCTATTGGCAACAACCTAAATCAGTTCAACTAAGCTGGAAAGCCCCAAACAGAATATTTGGGATCTGCAGGAAAAGGGTTTATAATACCCTACCAGAAAGATGGAGAGGGACATGTACTCCAGGGATTATCCAGCCTGCATTTTTCACATTACCAAAAGAAAAAGGGAATAGAGTGTTAGGAGTTCCCTTGTATAAATCTTTGTATCAAAACAAAAGCAGCCCTGCCACAGGGGGAACACAAATCTCAAAGGATAATGAATGGCCCCCAGGATGAATTATTGAGTACTATGGACCAGACCTGGGTTCAAGATGGGAGCTGGGGCTATCCACTCCAATTTATCTGCTAAATAGAATTATCAGACTACAAGCTGTAATAGAAATTACTGCCAATTGAACAGCCTGAGCAATGGAATTCATAGCTAAACAACTTACTCAAACTAGAGCAGCAGTACATCAAAATCAACTAGCCCCAGACTATCTATTAGCTGAAGAAGGAAAATTGTGTAGGAAGTTCAATAATTCTGAATGCTGCTCAGAAATTGTTAATAATGGTGAAGTAATTACTAAAATTGCAGAAGAAATAAAACGACCAGCCCATGTACCTGTACAAACCTGGAACTCGATGCTTAATAATAATTAGTGGAATAATCTATTAGGGAGAGTGCAGTGAGTCTGCTGCGCTCGCTGCGATTGGCTGATTCTGCCGTCACTCCTCATTCTCGCGCGCTGATTGGGCAGAGCGGAGACAAGCCCGGCCCCGGTGCCGCCCCCACGGCGATCGTGCCGCAGCAAAGGCGCCATTGCCGGAGCGCCTGTGCGGGCCCGGGAGCGGCAGCGCCCGCAGCGCGGTGAGTCGCTGCTCCGGCACCGGCTCCTGACGGGATCACAGAGAGAAGGAGACCGCGGGCAGCCGCTGCATCAGCGCCCTCAGCCCAGGGGGAACACGGGCCGGGCATGGCACAAGGAACCCGCCAGAGCCCCCTGCCGCCCCCTCTGCCCGCAGCAAGCCCCGAGCCCCCGCAGAACCG
Organism: Erithacus rubecula; assembly: GCF_903797595.1. NCBI lineage: Eukaryota > Metazoa > Chordata > Aves > Passeriformes > Muscicapidae > Erithacus > Erithacus rubecula. The sequence continues at coordinate 35,420 of NW_027635909.1, forward strand.
AGCGCGGCTCCCACCTGCGCTGGGGCCGCCTCCGAGCTCCGCCGCCCCCTCACCGGGCTGTGGCCGCTCCCAACCTGCACAGAAGCTCCAAAAATGGCGCCTTTGGACTCGGGGCCGGGCTTGTCCCCACTCTGCCCAATCAGCGCGCGAGAATGACGAGTGACAACAGAATCAGCCAATCGCAGCGAGGGGCGGGCTCTGCACATGTCACAGGCTCCCCTCCCTTTCCTCGAGGCTCCGTCATTTCTCTCCTCGCCTGAGGAGCGGCTCCGCGCTGCGCCCGGCCCGGGCATCGGGCCAAGGAGCCGCTGCTGCCCTGAACCGCCGGGAGCTCGGGGTGAGCGGGAGCTGCGGGCGGTGGGAGCTGGGGATGAGTCCAGGGTGGAGCCGGGACCCACCTGGAGCCTTTGCAGGAGCCCGAGCCGGGCACGGGGTGTTTGAGAGAGGCCCCGGGGCTGTGCGGGAAAATTCACATCGCCAGAGTTTTGTGTGCACAAAGGAGACAGAGGAGTCCTGTAAAGTGACTTGATTGATGAGCAAAGGGAGAGTCTATGGGCATTTGCCATGGGGTCTCTTCAACGCAGCCTCCTTTTTATCCTCATTTTCCCGGCTCCATCTCCCTCTCCCTTTCCCCACTGGCTGAGGCGCTTGGAAGGTTCACATTTCCCGATCCCCCTGCTGCATGTCCCCTTGATTTGCACCCCTCCTCTAGTATAACATCCGATTTTCACGGCTCTGTTAAGTGTTTCCCTTTTTCGAAGTTCAGGAATTGAGCAGGATTTTGGCTGAGCAGCAGTCTATGACAATTAGTAACGGTTTCTGAAACTGAAGATTTCTTCCATTGCTTTCTAATGTACAAGTCCATGGTCGTATTTCCAAGCATATTCACTCTTTGACTCTGTTTCCTCTTTGGTTTTGGGATTATTCTCAGTGCCCTCCCTCCCTGTCCTTTTGCAGCCATTTCTGGATCAGGCCTGGCTGCCACCTGCATCCCCTTGCTCAGCTGCTGAATGAGCTGCACTCAGCAAGGTGTCGGGCATGGGAAAAAGATGAGAGTTGCTGCAGCACATCAGGGGAGGAACAGCATTCGTTTAACCCATGGTCTGCCAGGGAACCACGAACACGTGTCCCATTGCCATCCTTTCTGCATTTGGACTGGTACTTGACCTGCTTTCTTGTTCCCTGTGTTATCTGTGTTACCCTGTTCAGTTTCTTCTATTTGCAAACAGGAGTTTGAGTCATTTAATTTTCCACAAACTCCACCTCCTTCTGTTAAATGATAATCTGATCCCATCCCATGGTGAAACGTCTTGTTGTTCTTTTCCATGGATTTCTTGGCAGGAAGGTGAGGAGCTGGAGGTGGCCAATTGATTGTTATTTTGAGGACTGATAATATATTCATTAGTTCATAGTAATAATAATAATACCAGTAATAATAATAATAACACTAGTAATAATAAGCAACACTAATAATAGTATGAAAATTAATCATAAAAGTAATAACAGTGGTAATATGTAGTTTTTAACTCTATTATGCTACTTGAAATATTGGTAGATTTTCTGGCTCCTGATACGAATTTGTTGAGGTTCCCAGGGGCTGGTCTGTGGATTTAGGTTTGTTTTGGTGTCTGTTCATCTTTTCTCCATTTTTGGTTGGTCCCTCCAGCCAGGGCTGCATCAATTGAACACTTTTCTCTAATTAAGTCATCAGATACTTGGATTCTCAACTGATTTCTCTGGACTTGCCAAAACACCCCAGTGCTCTAATACACTCTGTATAACCTAGAGAGCACATGTTGGAGTGGGGAGAGGAATGATTTACTTTTAGTAAAGTTTTCACAATGTTCCCCATTTGCTGTTTCCCTTTGCAACTGAACCAGTTTCTGTTGCAGTCAGATATCCTCACTATAGGCTCTGCCTTTAGCTGTGCAAATTCCATCAGTGCAGGCAGGCAGAGCTTGGGGTGAGGGCCAGAGGGAATCAGCCCAATTCCTCTCTCAGGCAAGAATATCCTGGTACATTGTCCACACTTTGCCCCAGCAGTGTTAATGTGCATTTGTAACCTCTCTTGGCTGTCTGGAATCCCTGCTTCTCTTCCAGTGGAGCCATTGGATGACTCATATGTGCCCCTCCCACTATCTGCTATTTTTTTTCCACAGTGACAATATTGTATTAACATTTTATCTGTTAAAGTGTTACCTTTAAAGCTCTTCTGGTTGTGCAAACTCCATCCTTAAGGTGAACATTGAAAAAAACCATACCAAAATTTTGACATCACTAAGAGTCCCCCACATATATACACAAATAATCCCAATGCAAATGGTCAAACGCTGCACGTGGGAGGAAAAGGTGGGATTGTGCAGGAGAAGGAGGAACAGTAGGAGGAAGAGGAATGTGAGGAAGAGCAGGGACACAGGAGGAGGAGCAGAAACAGGAAGCAGCACAAGGTTCCATCCCTCCCTGTGTCTGCAGCCTCTCCCCAGCCCCAGGAGCGTTGTCCCCATCACATGCAGCAGGTGACCAGAGAGAGGGATCCCTGATTTTCACAGGGGTGAATCTTGATCTTTGTGAGCTTTACTGGGCTAAATGTTGGGGTTTTTGTTTTTAGCAGGGGCTGAATCTTTCTATTTTGGATGGGGTTTTGGCCAAATCTTGCTGTTTGGTGGGATTTTCAACTTTGTTGTGATGTTTGGAGGATTTTTGGGCTGCATCTTGGTGTTTTGCAGGTTCTGACACACACAGGACACCCAGTGTCTTCCTGAGTTGCACTTGGGCAAGGGGGAAACCCCCCAGCCTAATGCCCTCTCCTCTTGTTTTTTCCCCAAACCAGGATTTTTCATTCCCAAAGTGTGGGCAGATGGAGCAGGAGGAAAAGGCCCAGAGATCCCTCATGAGGAGGGGCTGCAAACCCAGCCCAGGGAGCTGCGAGGAGGAAAGACCCTCCCTGAGCCGGGAAGGCGGCCGGAGATGCAGGCAGAGCTCAGAGCTGGTGGAGAAGCCTCATGGAGGGGAGAAGCCCCACAAGTGCTTGGAATGTGGGAAGGGTTTCAGCCAGAGCTCTGACCTGATCAAACCCAGAGGATCCACCCTGGGGAACGTCCCTACGAGTGTGGGACATGCGGTAAGGGATTCAGTGACATCTCCCACCTGATGTGACACCAGGTGATCCACTCAGGGGAACGGCCCCACCCCTGCTCAGAATGTGGGCAAAGCTTTAGGCAGAGCTCCTGCCTGAGGAGCCACGAGCGCATCCACGCCGGGGAGAGGCCCTGGGAGTGTCCTGAGTGTGGGAAGAGGTTTCAGACCAGCTCCAAACTCCTCAGACATGAGCGGGTTCACAGAGAGGAGAGGCCCTTCCCCTGCCCCCACTGCGGGAAGGGATTCAAGGACACTCCACCCTCACTGCCCACCGGCGAATCCACAGCGGGGAGATGCCCCACGAGTGTCCTGAGTGTGGGAAGAGCTTCTCACAGAGCTCCACCATGACCTGACACCAACGGGGTCACCACTGAGGGAAGGAAAACTGCATCCTTCTACAAGAGCACTGCTGCAACAGAACCACATCTCTCACTCCAGGACTGCAGCCAGCATTTAATGGGGCTGCTCCAGCACCCTGACTGGCAGGGTGTCAGGTTGTATTCTGACTTGTACAGTGTTTGGGGTTTAGTGGTTTTTTTTGTAGTACTGTATTTTTATTTTAATTTTCCTAGGAAAAGAAGTGTTCTTACTATTCCAATATCTTTCCCTGAGACCTGCTTAATTTCAAAATGATAATAATTTGGTGGGAGGGGGTTTACATTGTTCTTTGCAAGAGAGGCTTCTACTTTTCTTAGCAGACACATGTATTTCAAACAAAGAGAAATTTTGGCATCCTATGCTTGGCACGAGGGCATTGAGAGAAAAAGGGTAACACTTCTTGAGTAACTTCATTTTTGTGTGCTAGATATAAAGCCTCATTGGGTGGCATCATGTGCTCTAGCTTGCCCTGGTTCAGGTGGCACATGGTTGTGGCTCTATTTCTCCCGTTTGCAGGCCCTTATCTAAACAGGGGCCCTTTAACTAAGGCTGCTGTGGCTGTGTTGGGGGTTGGGGTTTGTTCCCTTCCTTTCTCTCTCTGGAATTTTCCCTGTTATGATGCTAAGGAAGCTTGTTGTGCTGCACCCCAGCTCATGATGGCTGATGGCCAAAGAGCTGGGGGTGTCTGGGCGGGGTCTGGCCCTCGTGCTCCCCGGTGGGTTGCAGGAAGATGTCCGGGGCTGCTCGCTGCCCCCCATCCCAGCCCAGGAGCCGGTTCTGTGCTGTGGGACACTGCACTGCTGCCTGCCCCGCTCCAGCTGCTGCCTCTGCACATGCAGCCGAGTGCCACCAGCCCTGTGCTGAGCGGGGAGTCCTTCCTCCACCCTTCTCCCACCTGGGACGCTGCTGACATTGTCCCAGCCCTCCACAGCTGCACGGGACCTGCCCTGCCCCCAGCACCAGTACTGGGTGCAGGAAAAGTGTCTGTGCCAAAAAGGACTGGAACTGAGTTACTGTTCTGTTTGTTGTTCATTTTCATAGCTGCTGCTGGTTTTGTGTGTCTGGTTAGATATATTAGTAAAGAGCTGTTATTCCTACCCCCATATCTCTGCCTGAGAGCCCTTGATTCCAAAATTCTAATAATTAGGAGGGAGGGGGTTTACATTCTCCATCCTGGAAGGAGCTCCTGCCTTTCTTGGCAAGTACCTGTCCTCCAAACCAGGACAGATTTTGGTGCCCAGACAGTGGGGCCTGAGGGCATTGGGAGCAGGGTGAAAAAAGGAATAACAGTTCTTGAGTTACCTAAGGTTTTGTGTCAGGTTGGGGCTGGGGTTGGGGTTACTTCAATAATGGCACTTAGTGTGAGCAAGTGATGGCAGGGGAAATCTTCTCCCAACCCATCACCCAGTTTTTGAGTCCACCCCACCAGTCAAGGAGTTCAGATCTGCTTTAAATGCTAATGATATCATACAGTGGCTGGTGTTGCTGATAGGCCTGTTGTGTTTAGCATTCACCAGCATCCCCTGAACCCCCATTTTCGGGCAGCAGAACGCCCTTGAACCCCGAATTCCGGGAAGGAAACTCCCCCTTAACACACATTCCCCAGCACGGGAACCCCTGAAACCTCATTTTTGGGCACGGGGACTCTCCCATACTCCCTTATCCAGCCCCAGTGCCCCCCTGTACCCCATTTCCCGGCCCACCCCCGCTTGGGGACCCAGCCCCCCATTTTCCTTGACCTCGGGACCCCCTGAACCCCCATTACTGGGCATGGGGACTCCCCCCGCACCCCCTAATTCGGCATGGGGACCCCCTGCACCCCCTTCTCGGGCATCCCGCCCTTCCCAGACCCCAGACACGCCGTTTTCCTCCACTTTGCACCCCCAGATCTCCCAAATTTCCGTGTCCCCCCAGTTCTCCAGTGCCGGCGCTTTCTTCAGGGCGGTCCCAGGGGGTCCCAGGTGTTTCTCAGAGGGCTCCAGGGGGGTCGCAGCGGGGATCCAGAGGGATCCAGAGGAATTCTCTGGAAATCCCCCTTTTCCCCTCCCCCACCGCGCTGCCTCGGTCACTTTCGCTTCCGCGTCTCAACCCGAGAGACCGGGATCTACCCAGCTACCCGTGACGTCACTGACACTTTGAGTTTCCATTGGCGGGTAGGAAATAGCGGCGCCAATGGCGGGGCCGGAGGCGGCTCTGGGGGCGGGGCCAGCGCTGGGGGCGGGGCCAGTTCTGGGAGCGGGATCGCAGCGGAGCAGCGCGATGGCTCCAGCGCTGGGGCTGGGGCTGCTCTTGGGGCTCCTGGGGGACCCGGGGGGCGCGACGAAAGGTGAGTGGGACCCCCGAAACCGGGACCCCCCTGAACTTCCATTTCCGGATACTGGGAATCCTCTAACCCTACATTCGCGAGCAGGGAAACTCCTGAGATCTCTATTTTGGGTCCTGTGACCACCCTCGATCCACTTCCCCAGCACCGTCTCCCCTCTACCCCCTTATCTGGCACGGAGACCCCCCTGTACCCCCATTTTCAGCTCACCAGCACCCCTTGAACCCCCATTTTCGGGCAGCAGAACGCCCTTGAGCCCCGAATTCCGGGAAGGAAACTCCCCATTAACACACATTCCCCAGCACGGGAACCCCTGAACCCCCATTTTTGGGCACGGGGACTCCCCCATACTCCCTTCCCCAGCACCGGGACCCCCCTGCACCCCCTAATCCGGGGCTGGGATCCCCCCGCAGCCCCGTCAGTGCTCTGGGACCCCCCTGCACCCCCATTCCCGGCCATCCCCACACCCCAGTTCCGCCCTTTCCCTCGGCTCTTGAACCCCCAGATCTCCCAAATTTCTGCATCCCCCGAGTTCTCCATTCCCGGCGCTTCCTGGGAGGGGGTCCCGGGGGTCTCAGCGGAGATCCAGTGGGATCCGGATGAATTCCCTGGAATTCCCCTTTACTCCCGTCTCGCTTTCGCGTCTCCCAAACCGCGTCCCCGGGATCCGCCCGCCCCTCCCAGCCCAGCCCCCCTTTCCCGTGGCCCAGGTACCCCCTGGACCCCCGTTCCTGCCTTTCCCAGCTCCCAGATCCCACTTTTCTCAACAGTGGGGACCCCTGGAGCCCCTTTGCTGGGCACAGGGACCCCCTGGATCTCCCATCCCGCCTCTCCCGGTCCCTCCCTTGAACCTTGCGCCCTTCCCGGCTCTCCCAGTTTCGCTTCCTGACCTTGGACGCCGCCAGACCCCCCAGTCTCTGAGTGCCCCCCAGTTCTCCACTCCCTGCTCGTCCTGCGGGGGGTCCTGGGTGGTCCCCGGGGGGATTCAGGGGAATTCCCAGGGTTTCTTCTGTCCCCTCCCCCTCCTCGCGCTCCCCCGGTCACTTTCGCGTCTCCCAAGCTGCGGCTTCGGGATCGGCCCCGGGACCGGCACCGGGACCCCCTGAACCCCCGTTCCTGGGCACGGGGCCCCCTTGAGCGTTCATTATGGGGAACGGGAACCCCCCTGTGCCGCTTTCTCCTCTCCTGAAAACCCCATCACCCCGTTATCTGGCACCTGGAATCCCCTGAACCCCCATTCCCGTGCACGTAAACCCCCCTGAACCCCATTTCTGCTCTCCGGGACCCCCCTGAACCTCAATTTTCGGACACCGGGACCCCTTGAACCCCATTACCTGCAAAGAGACCCCCCTGAACCCCATTTCCTACGCACCCGGATCCCCCTTATCCAGCCCCAGTGCCCCCCTGTACCCCATTTCCCGGCCCTCCCCCTCTCGGGGACCCAGCCCCCCCATTTTCCTTGACCTCGGGACCCCCTGAGCCCCCATTACTCGGCATGGGGACTCCCCCCGCACCCCCTAATTTGGCATGGGGACCCCCTGCACCCCCTTCTCGGGCATCCCGCCCTTCCCAGCCCCAGCCCCGCCCTTTTCCTTCCCTTTGCACCCCCAGATCTCCCTAATTTCCGTGTCCCCCCAGTTCTCCACTCCCGGCGCTTTCTTCAGGGCGGTCCCAGGGGGTCCCAGGTGTTTCTCAGAGGGCTCCAGGGGGGTCGCAGCGGGGATCCAGAGAGATCCAGAGGAATTCTCTGGAAATCCCCCATTTCCCCTCCCCCCCCCCCGCGCTGCCTCGGCCACTTTCGCTTTCGGGTCTCTCGAGCTGCGCCAAAGCTGCGAGCGGGGACGGCAGCGATGGCTCCAGTGCTGGGGCTGGGGCTGCTCCTGGGGCTCCTGGGGGGCCTGGGGGGCGCGACGAAAGGTCAGTGGGACCCCCCGAAACAGAGACCCCCCTGAACCGCAATTCCCGGGCACCTGGACCCCCCTGAACTTCAATTTTCGGGCACCAGGAAGTCCCTAACCCTCCATTCGCGGGCACGGAAACCCCCGAAATCTCCATTTTGGGTCCTGTGATCCCCCGCAATCCCCCTGCCCAGCACCGGCATCACCAATGTAACCCCTTATCTGGCACGGAGACCCCCCTGTACCCCCATTTTCTGCTCACCAGCACCCCTTGAACCCCCATTTTCAGGCAGCAGAACGTCCTTGAGCCCCGAATTCCGGAAAGGAAACTCCCCCTTAACACACATTGCCCAGCACGGGAACCCCTGAACCCCCATTTTTGGGCACGGGGACTCCCCCATACTCCCTTCCCCAGTACCGGGACCCCCCTGCACCCCCTAATCCTGGGCTGGGATCCCCCCGCACCCCCGTCAGTGCTCTGGGACCCCCCTGCACCCCCATTCCCGGCCATCCCCACACCCCAGTTCCGCCCTTTCCCTCGGCTCTTGAACCCCCAGATCTCCCAAATTTCTGCATCCCCCGAGTTCTCCATTGCCGGCGCTTCCTGGGAGGGGGTCCCGGGGGTATCAGCGCAGATCCAGTGGGATCCAGATGAATTCCCTGGGATTCCCCTTTACTCCCGTCTCGCTTTCGCGTCTCCCAAACCGCGTCCCCGGGATCCGCCCGCCCCTCCCAGCCCAGCCCCCCTTTCCCGTGGCCCAGGGACCCCCTGGACCCCCGTTCCTGCCTTTCCCAGCTCCCAGATCCCACTTTTCTCAACAGTGGGGACCCCTGGAGCCCCTTTCCTGGGCACAGGGACCCCCTGGATCCCCCATCCCGCCTCTCCCGGTCCCTCCCTTGAACTTTGCGCCCTTCCCGGCTCTCCCAGTTTCGCTTCCTGATCCTTGGACGCCGCCAGACCCCCCAATCTCTGAGTCCCCCCCCAGTTCTCCACTCCCTGATAGTCCTGCGGGGGGGTCCTGGGTGGTCCCCGGGGGTTTCAGGGGAATTCCCAGGGTTTCCTCTGTCTCCTCCCCCTCCTCGCGCTCCCCGGTCACTTTCGCGTCTCCCAAGCTGCGGCTTCGGGATCGGCCCCGGGACCGGCACCGGGACCGGGACCCCCTGAACCCCCGTTCCTGGGCACGGGGACCCCCCTGCACTTCCATTTCGGGGCGAGCCCCCCTTCCTGGGCACAGAGACCCCCTTGAGCATTCATTATGGGGAACGAGAACCCCCCTGTGCCGCTTTCTCTTGTCCTGAAAACCCCATCACCCCGTTATCTGGCACCTGGAATCCCCTGAACCCCCATTCCCGTGCACGTAATCCCCCCTGAACCCCATTTCTGCTCTCCGGGACCCCCCTGAACCTCAATTTTCGGACACCGGGACCCCTTGAACCCCATAACTCGCAAAAAGACCCCCCCTGAACCCCATTTCCTGCGCACCCGGATCCCCCTTATCCAGCCCCAGTGCCCCCCTGTACCCCATTTCCCGGCCCTCCCCCTCTCGGGGACCCAGCCCCCCATTTGCTTTGACCTCGGGACCCCCTGAGCCCCCATTACTGGGCATGGGGACTCCCCCCGCACCCCCTAATTCGGCATGGGGACCCCCTGCACCCCCTTCTCGGGCATCCCGCCCTTCCCAGCCCCCAGACCCGCCCTTTTCCTTCCCTTTGCACCCCCAGATCTCCCAAATTTCCGTGTCCCCCCAGTTCTCCACTCCCGGCGCTTTCTTCAGGGTGGTCCCAGGGGGTCCCAGGTGTTTCTCAGAGGGCTCCAGGGGGGTCGCAGCGGGGATCCAGAGGGGTCCAGAGGAATTCTCTGGAAATCCCCCTTTTCCCCTCCCCCCCGCGCTCCCTCGGTCACTTTCGCTTTCGGGTCTCTCGAGCTGCGCCAAAGCTGCGAGCGGGGACGGCAGCGATGGCTCCAGCGCTGGGGCTGGGGCTGCTCTTGGGGCTCCTGGGGGGCCTGGGGGGCGCGACGAAAGGTCACTGGGACCCCCCGAAACAGAGACCCCCTGAACCGCAATTCCCGGGCACCGGGACCCCCCTGAACTTCCATTTTCGGGCACCTGGAAGTCCCTAACCCTCCAATCCTGGGCAGGGAAACCCCGGAAATCTCCATTTTGGGTCCTGTGACCCCCGCAATCCCCCTGCCCAGCACCGGCATCACCAATGTACCCCCTTATCTGGCACGGAGACCCCCCTGTACCACCATTTTCTGCTCACCAGCACCCCTTGAACCCCCATTTTCAGGCAGTAGAACGCCCTTGAGCCCCGAATTCCGGGAAGGAAACTCCCCCTTAACACACATTCCCCAGCACGGGAACCCCATAACCCCCATTTTTGGGCACGGGGACTCCCCCATACTCCCTTCCCCAGCACCGGGACCCCCCTGCACCCCCTAATCCGGGGCTGGGATCCCCCCGCAGCCCCGTCAGTGCTCTGGGACCCCCCTGCACCCCCATTCCCGGCCATCCCCACACCCCAGTTCCGCCCTTTCCCTCGGCTCTTGAACCCCCAGATCTCCCAAATTTCTGCATCCCCCGAGTTCTCCATTCCCGGCGCTTCCTGGGAGGGGGTCCCGGGGGTCTCAGCGGAGATCCAGTGGGATCCGGATGAATTCCCTGGAATTCCCCTTTACTCCCGTCTCGCTTTCGCGTCTCCCAATCCGCGTCCCCTGGATCCGCCCGCCCCTCCCAGCCCCAGCCCCCCTTTCCCGTGGCCCAGGGACCCCCTGGACCCCCGTTCCTGCCTTTCCCAGCTCCCAGATCCCACTTTTCTCAACAGTGGGGACCCCTGGAGCCCCTTTCCTGGGCACAGGGACCCCCTGGATCCCCCATCCCGCCTCTCCCGGTCCCTCCCTTGAACTTTGCGCCCTTCCCGGCTCTCCCAGTTTCGCTTCCTGATCCTTGGACTCCGCCAGACCCCCCAATCTCTGAGTCCCCCCCAGTTCTCCACTCCCTGATCGTCCTGCGGGGGGGTCCTGGGTGGTCCCCGGGGGTTTCAGGGGAATTCCCAGGGTTTCCTCTGTCTCCTCCCCCTCCTCGCGCTCCCCCGGTCACTTTCGCGTCTCCCAAGCTACGGCTTCGGGATCGGCCCCGGGACCGGCACCGGGACCCCCTGAACCCCCGTTCCTGGGCACGGGAACCCCCCCTGCACCGCCATTTTTAGACGAACCCCCCTTTCTGGTCACAGAGACTCCCTTGAACGTTTATTTCGGGGCACCGGGACCCCCCTGTACCCCCATTTCTGGCCACTGGGACCCCCCTGAACCACGGTTTTTAGACACCAGGACCCCTTGAACCCCATAACTCGCAAAGAGACCCCCCCCTGAACCCCATTTCCTGCGCACCCGCATCCCCCTTATCCAGCCCCAGTGCCCCCCTGTACCCCATTTCCCGGCCCTCCCCCTCTCGGGGACCCAGCCCCCCATTTTCCTTGACCTCGGGACCCCCTGAGCCCCCATTCCTGGGCATGGGGACTCCCCCCGCACCCCCTAATTCGGCATGGGGACCCCCTGCACCCCCTTCTCGGGCATCCCGCCCTTCCCAGCCCCCAGACCCGCCCTTTTCCTTCCCTTTGCACCCCCAGATCTCCCAAATTTCCGTGTCCCCCCAGTTCTCCATTCCCGGCGCTTTCTTCAGGGCGGTCCCAGGGGGTCCCAGGTGTTTCTCAGAGGGCTCCAGGGGGGTCGCAGCGGGGATCCAGAGGGATCCAGAGGAATTCTCTGATATTCCCCTTTTCTCCTCCCCCCCCCGCGCTGCCTCGGTCACTTTCGCTTCCGCGTCCCAACCCGAGAGACCGGGATCTACCCAGCATCCCGTGACGTCACTGACACTTTAAGTTTCCATTGGCGGGCAGGAAATAGCGGCGCCAATGGCGGGGCCGGAGGCGGCTCTGGGGGCGGGGCCAGCGCTGGGGGCGGGGCCAGTTCTGGGAGCGGGATCGCAGCGGAGCAGCGCGATGGCTCCAGCGCTGGGGCTGGGGCTGCTCTTGGGGCTCCTGGGGGACCCGGGGGGCGCGACCAAAGGTGAGTGGGACCCTCCGATACCGGGACCCCCCGAACTTCCATTTCCGGGCACTGGGAATCCTCTAAACCTTGATTCTTGGGCACGGAGAAACCCCTGAACCTTCATTTGGGTCCTGTTACCTCTCCATCGCCTTTGCCAGCAAAAAGACCTCAGTGAACCCCCATTCCTGGGCACCGGGACCCCCCTGAACAGCAATTCCCGGGCAACGGGACCCCCCTGAAATTCCATTTCCGGGCACTGGGAAACCCGAAATCTCCATTTTGGGGTCGTGTGACCCCCCTCGTCCCCTTCCCCAGCAACCGCCCCCTGTACACCCTGATCGGCAGGGAGACCCCCCTGAACCCCCATTTTCTGATCACCAGCACTCCCTGAGCTCCCATTTCCGGGCACTGGGAATCCTCTAAAACCTTGATTCCCGGGCACGGAGGAAGCCCTTGAATCGTCATTTCGGTCCTGTTACCTCTCCATCGCCTTCCCAGCAGAAAAACCCCCGTGAACTCCCATTTCTGGGCACCGGCAAACCCCCTGAACCTCAATTTTCAGACACACGGGATCCCTTGAAACCCCATCACCTGCAAAGAGACCTCCCCGACCACCCTTTCCTGCACACCCAGATCCCCCTTATCCAGCCCCAGTGCCCCCCTGTACCCCATTTCCCGTCCCATTCCCCTTTCGGGGACCCAGCCCCCCCATTTTCTTTTGACCTCGGGACCACCCTGAGCCCCCATTACTGGGCATGGGGACTCCCCCCGCACCCCTAATTCGGCATGGGGACCCCCTGCACCCCCTTCTCGGGCATCCCGCCCTTCCCAGCCCCAGCCCCGCCCCTTTTCCTTCCCTTTGCACCCCCAGATCTCCCACATTTCCGTGTCCCCCCAGCTCTCCACTCCCGGCGCTTTCTTCAGGGCGGTCCCAGGGGGTCCCAGGTTGTTTCTCAGAGGGCTCCAGGGGGGTCGCAGCGGGGATCCAGAGGAATTCTCTGATATTCCCTCTTTTTCCCCCTCCCCCCCGCGCTGCCTCGGTCTCTTTTCGCTTTCGGGTCTCTCGAGCTGCGCCAAAGCTGCGAGCGGGGACGGCAGCGATGGCTCCAGCGCTGGGGCTGGGGCTGCTCTTGGGGCTCCTGGGGGGCCTGGGGGGCGCGACGAAAGGTCATGGGACCCCCCGAACAGAGACGCCCCTGAACCGCAATTCCCAGGCACCGGGACCCCCCTGAACTTCCATTTCCGGGCACCTGGAATTCCCTAATCTCCAATCCTGGGCAGGGATACCCCGGAATCTCCATTTTGGGTCCTGGACCCCCCTCGATCCCCTTCCCCAGCACCGTAACCCCAAAGTACCCCCTTATCTGGCACGGAGACCCCCCTGTACCCCCATTTTCACTCACCAGCACCCTTGAACCCCCATTTTCGGGCAGCAGAACGCCCTTGAGCCCCGAATTCCGGGAAGGAAACTCCCCATTAACACACATTCCCCAGCACGGGAACCCCTGAACCCCCATTTTTGGGCACGGGGACTCCCCCATACTCCCTTCCCCAGCACCGGGACCCCCCCCTCACCCCCTAATCCGGCTGGGATCCCCTCGCACCCCCGTCAGTGCTCTGGGACCCCCCTTCACCCCCATTCCCGGCCATCCCCACACACCCCAGTTCCGCCCTTTCCCTCGGCTCTTGAACCCCAGATCTCCCAAATTTCTGCATCCCCGAGTTTCTCCATTGCCCCTCCCAGCCCCAGCCCCCCCTTTCCCTGGCCGAGGGACCCCCTGGAACCCCCGTTCCTGCCTTTCCCAGCTCCCAGATCCCACTTTCTCAACACTGGGGCCCCTGGAGACGCTTTCCTGGGCCAGGGACCCCCTGGATCCCCCATCCGCCTCTCCCGGTCCCTCCCTTGAACCTTGCGCCCTTCCCGGCTCTCCCAGTTTCGCTTCCTGATCCTTGGACGCCGCCAGACCCCCCAATCTCTGAGTCCCCCCCAGTTCTCCACTCTTTCCTCGTTCTGCGGGGGGGGTCCTGGGTGGTCCCAGGGGATTCAAGGGAATTCCCAGGGTTTCCTCTGTCCCCTCCCTCTCCTCGCGCTCCCCGGTCACTTTCGCGTCTCCCAAGCTGCGGCTTCGGGATCGGCCCCGGGACCGGCACCGGGACCCCCTGACCCCCGTTCCTGGGCACGGGACCCCCCTGCCTTCCATTTCCTGGCGAACCCCCTTTCTGGCACACAGACCCCCTTGAAGGTTCATTTCGGGGAACCGGGACCCCCCTGTTCCCCTTCTCCAGTCCTGAAAACCCTGCACCCCCTTATCAGGACCTGGAATCCCCTGAACCCCCATTCCCGAGCAGGAAAACCCCCCTGCAACCCCCTTCTGGCCACCGGGACCCCCCTGAACCTCAATTTTCAGACACAGGGACCCCTTGAACCCCAGAACCCGCAAAGAGAACCCCCCTGAGCCCCATTTCCTGCGTATCGGGACCCCCCTTATCCAGCCCCAGTGCCCCTGTACCCCATTTCCCGGCCCTCCCTCTCGTGGGACCCAGCCCCCATTTGCCTTGACCTCGGGACCCCCTGAGCCCCCATTACTGGGGCATGGGGACTCCCCCCGCACCCCCTAATTCGGCATGGGGACCCCCTGCACCCCCTTCTCGGGCATCCCCCCTTCCCACCCCCAGCCCCGCCCTTTTCCTTCCCTTTGCACCCCAGATCTCCCAAATTTCCGTGTCCCTCCAGTTCTCCACTCCGCGCTTTTTCAGGGTGGTCCCAGGGGTCCCAGTGTTTCTCAGAGGGCTCCAGGGGGGTCGCAGCGGGGATCCAGAGGGATCCAGAGAATTCTCTGGAAATCCCCCATTTCCCCTCCCCCCCGCGCTCCCTCGTCTCTTTCGCTTTCGGTCTCTCGAGCTGCGCCACAGCTGCGAGCGGGGACGGCAGCGATGGCTCCAGCGCTGGGGCTGGGGCTGCTCTTGGGGCTCCTGGGGGGCCTGGGGGGCGCGACGAAAGTGAGTGGGACCCCCCCGAAACAGAGACCCCCCTGAACCGCAATTCCCGGGCACCGGGACCCCCCCTGAACTTCCATTTCCGGGCACCGGGAACCCCCGAAATCTCCAATCCTGGGCAGGGATACCCCGGAAATCTCCATTTTGGGTCCGGTGACCCCCCTCGATCCCCTTCCCCAGCACCGTAACCCCAATGTACACCCTTATTTGGCACGGAGACCCCCCTGTACCCCCATTTTCTGCTCACCAGCACCCCTTGAACCCCCATTTTCGGGCAGCAGAACGCCCTTGAGCCCCGAATTCCGGGAAGGAAACTCCCCCTTAACACACATTCCCCAGCACGGGAACCCCATAACCCCCATTTTTGGGCACGGGGACTCCCCCATACTCCCTTCCCCAGCACCGGGACCCCCCTGCACCCCCTAATCCGGGGCTGGGATCCCCCCGCAGCCCCGTCAGTGCTCTGGGACCCCCCTGCATCCCCATTCCCGCCATCCCCCACAGCCAGTTCCGCCCTTTCCCTCGGCTTTTGAACCCCCAGATCTCCCAAATTTCTGCATCCCCCGAGTTCTCCATTGCCGGCGCTTCCTGGGAGGGGGTCCCAGGGGGTCTCAGCGGAGATCCAGTGGGATCCGGATGAATTCCCTGGAATTCCCCTTTACTCCCGTCTCGCTTTCGCGTCTCCCAAACCGCGTCCCCGGGATCCGCCCGCCCCTCCCAGCCCCAGCCCCCCTTTCCCGTGGCCCAGGGACCCCCTGGACCCCCGTTCCTGCCTTTCCCAGCTCCCAGCTCCCAGCTTCCACTTTTCTCAACAGTAGGGACCCCTGGAGCCCCTTTCCTGGGCACAGGTACCCCCTGGATCTCCCATCCCGCCTCTCTCGGTCCCTCCCTTGAACCTTGCGCCCTTCCCCGCTCTCCCAGTTTCGCTTCCTGATCCTTGGACGCCGCCAGACCCCCCAGTCTCTGAGTCCCCCCCAGTTTCTCC